>NC_056741.1:1990643792-1990786292 GCF_019279795.1 Protopterus annectens
TTATTGCATATATTACATAATCATGTAACTACTGTGGTGTTAACTTTGTTTATTTGCCATTCTGCATGTGCTTCTAATGCTTACATGTCACCTGCAAAACAAGCATGATGTGCTCCAGTGGATCATTACAAAAAATGCAAAAAAAGATAGCATTTTATAGAACTGATCATTCTGCTAAGTCAAGGAAGAAACAGGGCTTCTAAATTTGTATGGATCCAAGAGTTCATAAGGTTCAGGACTATAACAGTGTGGTTCCCAGTACTTTACAAATAAGGTTCTGGGCAACAACAACGTAATTCCCAGTAGTTCACAAATATCTTATTGTAAACTGCAGTCACCTATAATAAAAAAGTGACATGAGATGGGATTCTCCCTAAGTTTACTTTTATTCTACATTTCACGGACTCTTTTTGTTCCTGCCCAGTTTACCTAAGGCATGTTACTTTATCTATATTGTTTTCGTACAGTACGTGTGCAGTTAAGTAAGAATAATGGTACAGTTACATGGGAACAACTGTTAATGAGTGGCCTCCTGTAGTCTAGGGTACAGGGATTCCTTCCACTTCCATTTGCCAACTGTGTGACTCTGAGCAAGTCACTTCATCAGACAATGCTCCTTGTTCACCCTGAAAAGAACACTTGTGTCAAGTGGGGTTACCTGGTTACGAAACAAATTAAAAACATATTCCCCATAAAGAGAAATCTTCTTAGGGAACCAGCTGATTTATAAAAGGACCCCTTTAACAGGTCTTTGAGTGGGATTATCACTACCAATAAGAAAGCAACATTTTACTTTTGCTAAGATCCAAAATTTTGGGTTATCAATGTGCCTATTCTGGTGTTCATGTGTGTGATGGCTTCATAACTACACTTCTTTCTAAGCCTGCCAGCTCACTCCCCTGCCAGAAGCACCTTTCAGCAAATTAAAACAAAAAAATTGAAGATCTGAAACTTACATTACTGAACAAAAATATTACAGAATGCAGCCAGTTTCATTATCAGAGAGGGATAATGCCCTGACTGACTGCATTTCAATAGCAACTCCAGTGCCAGCTGGAACTGGTGGGAGTAGAAGGAAGGAGTAAGGAGGCTTTCCTTACCTCACTGGGGGGGACTTGGGATGGTGAGCTTGATGAACAGCATGCTTCTACTGTACCCTTGATCTTGGTCAGGGTAAACAAATAGGGTGGGGATATGACAACTCATGACATGCAGAGCCTGTAACGATAACATTATCGTTATAGGAGTAGGGCCACAACTGTAAAGCTATCCTAACCCTCAAGGGCTATGATAGTGCTATGGCCCCCCCTTGTGCATTCCTGACCAATCAAAGGGGATCCCCTCAGAAAAAATTATATAATAAAAAGACATCTAATATCGAGCAAGGGCTCTCCATAACACATCCTTGGTTGAGATAACTCCCAAGCTGTAACTTCCAGGAGAGAAGGAGCCAGGGGGATCGCGGACACAGAAATCATAGACAAGAGAGGACTGCTGTACTGACCCAAAAGTAGTTTGACTCCTAGAGTTCTGGTCACATTCCAGACAATAATTCTTTGTGGACAGTGTGCATCAAAGACCAAGTGGCTGAAATACATACTGTTTGCAGTGGAGACCTTGTAGAAGCAAGTCCTGGAGGAAGTCACTACACTAATGAACTAAGGAATGAATGCAACATTTGCAGATGGGTAGTTAGTTCATGATGGAAAAATGCCATTATTAATCCAATTTAAAGGGTACCTGGCAATTGCAGATGGGTAGTTAGTTCATGATGGAAAAATGCCATTATTAATCCACTTTAAAGGGTACCTGGCAAAGACAATAGAATACTTTAATGTGTGGCAACTGTTTGAAACAAAAGTGAAATGCATCCCATATCTGAATTGTACATGAAAATGGTTATAACTACTTCTTGTTGGAAGGTGTCTGGATGAAAGTAACTGACAATCTTCTCACTTGCTCAGTTTACAGTCATTTTTCAAAGGGATAAAATAAACAGAATAACCAGACCTTCACTGCTTCTAGGGGGGCAGGTGGCCCCACACACCAAGGCTGTACAAGTAGATTTTGATAAGGGCTTGGCTGTGACCTCTGCCCAGAATCCCACCTAGTCTAAAATCAGCCCTGGTCAGAGGCATACACGGAAGGTCATTGTATCTTGTGTGGGGAGCTGGGGATTATGTCAAATCATATTACTTCTTTAACTTTCCTCCCTAAGCTCAAAGGTCACTAGCTTGTGTCTGGCTTGTGACAGTGTAGTCATTTTTTTTTAAATTTTCCTCACAAACTTCAGAGGGGAGCACAGAGAGGCACTAAGTTCGTACAGGAGCAGTATACTGTCACAAAGTAAGTTGGAAACATAACTGCAACTATTTTTTTTTTCAAATTTTCCTTTTCCTCACAATCAATCAGATGCATATACAGTTGGCTATCCTTTTGAGAGGTTAAAGAAACATTCTATTTATATAGGTCTCTCATCAACTATGTTCTTTTTGTTTTTTCAGTTTTGTCTAAATGGGACATCAGAGGGGTACACATAAGGTGGCTGTATTTTGCAGGCAAGTGTGAGAAGGCATGCTGCATGTACATATGACAACAGTGACTTGAAATATGATCGTTGTCATTACTTCCTTAATTTTCAGCCCAATTTGACATAAGACAGGACATACAGATAGTGCCTACCTTTTTAAGGTGGCTTAGGGAGGCAGGTACTATTCCCAGGTATGACTTATCATCACAACCATTTGTCTTCTATGTTTATTATGCGCTGCTGTTTACTGTCACCTTTGAGCACTAAGCCTTGAATACAACCAATTTCTTCCCAGAAATGGAAAAAAAAATACAACTGAATTTCTTTCCTTACATATGATTTTTATTCAGGCTATTATTTAAAAGGTTGATAACAAGCTCACCTCAGAACATCTATAACCCTCTGGCTTCTGGTGTTTAGGGGGTTCATAGACCCCCAAGTTACTTTAATTATTACAGTGTAGTCAGTAGTACTGGTGTCAAAGACGTCTGTTGAAAAGATTCAGGCAGAACTAAATTTGAAGAGCAAATATGAATTTCTTCCTTTAATCATGAGTTCATCAGGCCATCATTGAATGAAAAAAATGCTTAAACTGTAAAAAGTACCTCGGAGCATCTAGAAGCCCCATGGCTTCATACAGTTATTTCCACCGCAGTTATTCCTGTGTACTGTTAATCATTTGTGGCATGTTGAAAGGATTAAAGGGAAAAACAAAAGCTGAAGGGCAAGATTCAATATCTTCCCTTAGTCATGATTTTGTTCAGGCCATTATTGCTTGAAAAAGTTGCTTTAAAAAATGTAAAAAATTCTCTTCAGAGCATCTACAACCCCCATGCCATCTGGCTGCTGCCCCTGTCTTAACGCTGTTATTTTCACCCCAGTTACTACTGTGTAGTCTTGTTCAGTTAGGGTGTGTTACAAGGATTCAGGGTAAAACAAAGCAAAAAAGCAAAAGACTGAATTTTCCTTAATCAGGAGTTTTGTTCAGGCCTTCACTGAACTTAAAGTGCATTTAAAAAAATGAAAAATGCACCACATAAAAGCATCCAAAAACTTCCCATGGGTTCCAGTAACCTCCAGACTCCAGCTTAATGCGCTTCTTTACCGCTCAGTTATCAGAGAGCAATCATACCTACATAAAATGAGTTGAATAAATGAAAAAATGCAGGGAAAAATGAATGGTAAGACAAAATGTGAGAAAAAGAAAGAAAAAAGTAAATTGGATGTTACAGGCTGGCTGGGATGGGGAGGCACTGGGTGGTTTGTGTGTGTGTGGGGTGGGGAGGCCGTGGACAGCAGGGGGGTACCAGCTGACCTAAGGTACATCCTGCTTGTAAAAGCCATTGAAACTACTGCCAGATCCACAAAGGGGCTTTTGTACAGATATTTACAGCATTCTTTTACCCTACAAAAGCTGTCAGGCTTCTTAGGGACTTGGGTCTGTGAATCTTAATCTGTAATGACTATCCCAAAAGCATATTTAAATGTCTGGAACAATGGAGCCTCTTCTGTGGGTCTCTAGGTCCTCTAACCCCAAAAAGTCCAGATATCTTTTGAATGAGTCTAACATTTCCATTGAGGTAGAAAGGAGGTCCTCCTATGGCCTAACCTTCTCTGCAAGACTGTGGTAGTGAAATGCGGCAGATGGTACGGTTAATGCTAATAGGGTGGATGTCAGTCCTCTCGCAGAGAAAGGAGATGGCTCAGCCAGCTGAAGAGGAATGGTAGAATCCTTCAAAGTAAGTGCACCCTACACAGCCTCTCTCTATGTGGTGGTAGGTATGTCTTGAAAGGAGAACTTTTTTGACTGCACTCTCTGAAACTGCTTAGATCACAATGAAAGGTTTAAACATGTTTAATAATAAAAAATAAAAAAAACAAGAAAATGCTCAGTATATATTCACAGAGACATCAGAGTTCCAAACCACAGAAAATATTTAAAATAACATTGCAGTACAGGCTCATACAAATAAAGAAAACAAAAGCTGAACTAAGCTTTGCTATATTCCTGACTGTATATAAGAGTTATACCTCTATTAACTTAGAACAAGGCAGATGATGTAGTGAATGTTTCTTGCTGTTATCACATCCAGGACAGAATGCTCTGTCTCACTGAGAGACTTCTCAAAATAATATCTAAAATATTATCGATGGGATATAGCTTGCAGAATGACATCTTTTCTGGTAATCTGACTTCTCATGCACACCCCCACTGCTGGCAGCCAGCGGTATTTAGCATATACCTGTAAAAATACCCACACAAGGGCTTTTGCTCAGATATTTGGCAGGTGCTGGAAGTCATAAAACAATTGCATTCCTTCATATTTACAGACTAGCAATTAGTTCACCCCAAAGACAATACAGAAAGCTTCCTAGTACAGACTTTGTATCTTTGACTGCATTGAAGCATCTTTATGGCCTAGCTTATAAAGTAATTTAAATTCAGATATTTTTCTAGAGTTTGCTGGACTAAGGTTAACCCTCCAGTTTCCTAGGTTAACATATACATTTAAACAGTTACAATAGTGCATGTACACTTGTGTTCTCTTCCAGTTAGGCACACTGTGGATACATTTTAAGCACAAGCACTTTACAAATACCTTTTCAACACAATCAGTACAAAGCAATTTGATATACACATGACATACAGTTCAAATACATTTGTAACACAAGTATCTTGCATAAATTAGTTTGATATTTACAAATAACATATAATTATTTACAAAATTCCAGCTAGCTGTGCTAGCAGTACCTCCTTACCTCGCACTTCTTCCCCCCTTCGAAAACTCAAGCTAGCTTTTCAAGTGACCCTTGAGAAACATTGCTTAAGAGGGATGAGCCTATCTGGGAATACATTACCCCATACCCTGTCTTGAGAGCCCAGCTGCATTGGCACTGTTAAACCCACTGCAGTCTTGCACTGTCATATCATATGCCTGCGACCCTAGGCTCCACCTTAGTAACTTGGCATTTTGCTGACTGGCTTGATGTAGCCAAGTTAAGAGATTGTGGTCTGTAACTACAGGGAATTTCCTTCCATACAGATAAGGCTGAAGTTTCTGCAGTGCCCATACTATGGCTTAGTGGTAAATCACTTTGTGCATGGTCTGCAGGGTCTTGGGTTCGATCTTGCAGAGGCTGTTTATACATGAACTACAAAATGAACTGGCACCCCACCTAAGTGTCATGTTTAATCATAGCCTCACTTCAGGCTTCGTACCCACTGAGTGGCGCACAGCTACAGTTATCCCACTACACAAGAAAGTATCCACCTTGGATCCCGGGAACTACTGCCCCATCAGTATGACGAGCCTAATCTGCAAGGCCACGGAATGTAATATCATGGATCTTATAAACAAAGACATTGGCAACCTTCAAACACTGGACCCCGAGCAGTTTGGGTTTGTGAAGGGCCGACCTTGTCTCCTGAACCTGATTGACTTTTTCAAATCAGTCTCCAGAGCTGTGGACAAGGGTAAGATGGTAAACACAGCCTATCTGGACCTTGTCAAGGCCTTCGACACCATCCCCCACTCTGGAATCATAGATAAATTTACTAAGCTGGGCATTAATCCCTACGTCACTCGATGGGTGGCCAACTGGCTTACTAACAGAACCCACACTGTAAAAGTAGCCGACTCCAAATGGGCTTAATTGTCACCCCTGCCCTCTGTAGTCTGCTCAGCACCTCCCTGACATGCTGAAGGTGGTCTTGCCAGGAATGACTGGAGACAGCAATATCATCCAGGTAAGCAAGGGCAAAATCTCCTGCTCCTGCTAGGATACGATCTACCAACCTCTGGAAAGTCGCTGGGTCATTTTTCATCCCAAAGGGCTTCTTTGTGAACTCATACAATCTGAAAGATGTCACAAAAGCTGACCTCTCTCTAGCATTGGAGGTCAAGGGCACCTGGCAGTAGCCTTTGATAAGATCAATAGTAGTAAGATACTTAGCCCCACCCAGCTGCTCTAGGGCCTCATCTGTCCTAGGCATGGGGTAAACATCCATCTCTGTGTGACTATTTAGTTTCCTGTAGTCCACACAGAACCTGGTGCTGCCATCCTTCTTTGGTACCAGGACCACTGGGGAGGCCCAGGGACTGCTGAACTCCTGGATTACCCCCAGTTCTAACATTTCCTGTATCTCCTCCCTCAGAGTCTGTTTGACTCTCTCAGGCATCCTATAAGGTTCCTGCTTGATAGGCCCTTGGGGTCCTGTATCCACATGGTGCTGCACCAGGTGGGAACACCCTGGTTTCCAAGTGAACATACCACCAAACGCCTGTAACACTGCTCAGATTTCTTGAACCTGGGTAGGGGACAGGTGCTGGAACATTGCTACCCTTTCCACTGAGGTATCAGTCCGAGCCTCATTGAGGAGATCAAGTCACCAGATTCCCCCTCTGACTCCTCCTGCCATCCACTGCAAATACTCAGCACAAGGGTCACTTGATCATGGTAGGGTTTTATCATGTTAATATGGTACACTTTGGGCCCCTGCCTCTTCCCTAGCAGTTCTACCATGTAGTTAACATCACTGACTTCCTTACCACTTTGAAGAGTCCCACCCAAGCTGCCTGCAGCTTGTTGTGTCTGACAGGAATGAGAACCACAACCTGCTGCCCCATAGCATACTCTCTGGCTTGATGCATTCCTGTCATATCAGACATTTTTCTGCTGTTGGGCTTCTGTCAGGATCTTCTGGGCCAAGTCCATGAGTTTCCTGATCCTTGTCCTGAGGTTTAGGACATATGCCACAAGACTCCTTGTGGGATTCACACTCACCCTCCCACTCATCGTGAATCAAATCTAGAGGTCCCCTCATCCTATGCCCATACAACAACTCAAAGGGTGAAAAAATCTGTGGATTCCTGGGGCACCTCTCCGTAAGCAAATAACAGCTGGGACAAATATTTGTCCTACTCCGTCTTCTGCAAATTCCCGTAGCATGGTCTTTAGTGTAGAGTTTAACATCTCCACCAGACCATAGGTCTGGAGGTGGTAGGGGGTGGCCTTTAGGTGCTTCACCTCACTCCACAGCGCTTCCACAGACATGTCAGCAGGTCTGACATGAAACTGGCACCTCTGTCAGTCAGTACTTGTTCTGGGAAATGTACCCTGCTGAAAATCTCTAATAAAGCATTTGCCACCTTTTCTGCCTCAATGGAGGACAGAGCCACCACCTCAGGGTATCTGGTAGTGTAATCTACTACCACTAGGATATATTTCTTCCCTGTGGAACCTGGGGTACTCAGAGGTTTCACAATATCCATCGCTACCCTGTGAAATGGCTCGTCAATCACAGGCAGAGACATCAAAGGAGCTTTGACCTTGTCTCCTGCCTTGCCTATTTTTTGGCACTGCTCACATGTCCTGCAGTACCCTGTTATATCCCTGGAAATCCCAGGCCAATATAAGGTCTGCATAATATGTCTCTTGGTATGCTTTATACCCATATGACCTGCAAAGGGAATGTCAGGGGCTATGGCTAAAGGTACCAGACAGTAGGCCCTGGGCACTACCAACTGCTGCATTACCTCACCTTCCAGCCCTCAAATCAGGGGTCCACTGTCTATACTGTAACCCTTTGTCCCAGTATACAGATTCCCCTTTTCCTTGAGAATCAGGTGTCTCCTTAGCTACCTCTCTCAAGCCTTGTAATGTAGGTTCTAACAGCCAAGCCTGTCTCAACTCTCTATCTATAAGGAAGTCTGGTATCCTCTGACAGCAGTCCCTCACTGTCAGCCTGGGTACTATTACTCACCTCTGCCCTTATAGTCACTCTCTCCAAGGGAACATCAGTACCCACCAGCAGCTATGGCTCACCTTCAGTCTCACTGCTACAGAGTAGCTCCCTCCCTGAAGTAACCACCTCACCAGTCCTGGCTTCAAGTGTGCAGTCTGTCTGTGTCCCCCTAGGCTACCAGACCCACACGCATGTCTCCAAGCCTGACTGTGTGTCACTGCATGCACACAATGTACCACATTATCAAAATCATTCTCTATCAGGACATCTGCAGAGAAACCCTCAAACACACCTACTTGCTTGCTTCCTTTTCTACCCTCCCAGTCAAGATGAACCCTAGCCAAATGTATTTGGAATGGGGTCCCACCTAACGCTCTGACTGCCAAAGCAAATAGTGCTCCTCTTTAACCATTGCAGGCTTCACAATGGTTAGGTCAGAGGCTGTGTCTCTCTTAGCAGTGGCCTGTTTCCCATCTACTAAGATAGGATATAACCTCTTGTGGTAGTTTGGTACCATTGTTGTCTTCAGACAACTTACTGCTGGCATTCTGTCATTCCCACTTACTGGCTCCCCCAACTTTTGTTCCCCACACTGCCTCCATGGACATCTATATGCTACATTGCCCTACTGGTTACATTTAAAACATTTAACCCTTGATCCTGGCCATGTATCTGAACTAGTGGCCTCCCCTATTACTGGCGGACTCTGTTGGGATGGTTTAGTCTGCCAACCATGGGTTCCCTTATACCCATGTGCAGCACTGATACCCTTTCCTGTACAGGGATTTCCTGCTTGCTAGGTATAGGTCTCCTTTTTTCCCCAACTCAACTACAATGTTGCATTCTCTATCTGCCAACCAGATTCTCATGTCATCAGGCAAAGTGCTAAAGGCTTGTTCCCTTGCCAAAAGGTCTGCCAGCCCTTCAAAACTGGCGACCTGACATCCACTCATCCACCTATGAAAATAAGTACTTAACTCAGCAATATAATCACACACACTTTCATCTGTCTTGCATCTATGCTCATGAAAAAAGCTTCAGGTGTTAACTTAAAACACTCTAATAAACATTTCTTTACTTGGTTGTAGTCTAAGCAATCAATATCAGACAATTTAGAAACAGCAGTTATAGCTTTACCATGGAGTAAGGGGGGCGTCAGGAACCATACCCAGAGCCCTTGGTCAGCATTATACTGTTTACAAATCCTTTTAAACATATGAATACAACTATTAAAATTATCACCCTCTGTAAATTGTGGAAGAAATTTACTAACCTTTATTGCTTCTGGAGTTCGGTTATTCCCTTCCCCATTACCTCCACGACCCTGGCAAAGATCAGCATCTCCTTTTCATGCTGCCTCTGCCTCTCATTTTCTTCAGTCTCCAAACATCTCAGTCTTTCTGCTGATTTTATTTCCAAATGTCTGGCCTCCAGTTCAAGTCTCTATAACTTTAGATGGATTTTTAAGTCCTCTGAGGAAAAACTGAACTACCCATTTTCTGAGAGTTGTACATCCCCAATGCCAGTCTGGCTGTCTTCTTGGTTGCTGGTCTGTGATGCAGCTGTGTCTAAGGTTGCAATCATTTCCACTTTAGACAAGTTGACATGCACCAGTCATTTGACTTGGCACATCTCAGCCAACTGTCTCCTTGTCAGCTTGCCATAATCCTCTGCTGACATACTTGCCTGCTCTCCCTGACTAACTAAGCTAACAAAAAATACATAAAACTATTGTGATATGAAACTCTGACTGTCTGCTGTGTGTCTGCTTGACAGTACAAACATCTTCTTTAGTGACCAGTGTTTACAGGCTACAGGAGTTCAATATCCGTACCACTGAATCCCAATATGTGATGTGGCGATCCCATCACTGCCAGCCAGTTAATATGGGATGACCCACCACTGCCAACCAGTAATCAAGGAGTCTCAGTCCACACCACTGGCAACAGTGGGGGATGTCCACTGGGAAGATAACAGGTACGTACACAGTACTTCCAAATGCAGCTCTCTGCATCAAGTGCAATTTTCCTTAAGAGCACACAGAGACCACAGTCAGTCTGGGGCTGGTTTCTCCCTCTTTCTCCAGATCCCCAATAAGACTCCCCATTGGCACAGCTATAAGAGGTGAGATCTCAGCTGAGTGACCAAGCCAAGACCACCAGCACCCCCTCTGTTCAACCAGTGCTTCGTGTCCCTGCCCAAGTAGCTGACACACACACTCTGAGGTTTGATTTACACACACACACACACACACACACACACACACACACACACACACACACACACACACACACACACACACACACACCTGGAAAAGGCTGGCATGGGTTTACTAGCTATGCCCCCTTCTGCCCAGACTATAAGGTAGTTACCACTGCCACCAGTCCCTCCTTATCAGCTACTGTAGGGCCCTTAACAAAGGGTGTCCAATCTTACTGTGTCATATTAATACTAATACAAATGGTAGTTTGACCAAGAGGAAGGCTATCAGGAGTCTCCCAAACAATGTCACCAAATAAATATGCAAGTACTCTCAATACTTAAATATCTCTACACAGATCAGCCACAATGAAAGGCTTAAATATATTTAATAATAAACAATAAAAGAACAACAAAATACTCAGTATATTTTCACAGTGACATCAGAGTTCAAAGCCACAAGAAATATTTAAAATAACATTGCAGTACAGGCTCACACAAATAAAGAAAAATTACCCAAACAAGGGCTTTTGCTCAGATCTTTGGCAGGTGCTGGAAGTCATAAAACAATTGAATTCCTTCAGGATTCCAGGCTAGCAATTAGTTCACCCCAAAGACAATACAGAAAGCTTCCTAGTATAGACTTTGTGTCTCTGGCTGCACTGAAGCGTCTTTATGGCCCAGCTTATAAAGTAATTTAATTTCAGATATTTTTTTAAAGTTTGCTGGACTGAGGTTAATCCTCCAGATTCCTCTGTTAACATATACAATTAAACAGTTACAATACTGCATGTACATTTCTGTTCTCTTCCAGTAGGGCACACTGTGGATACATTTTAAACACAAGTGCTTTACAAATACCTTTTCAACATGATCATCTGTACAAAGTAGATTGATATACACATGACATACAGTTCTAACACGTTTGTAACAGAAGCATCTTGTATAAATTAGTTTGATATTCAACAATGACATATAATTATTTACAAAACTCCAGCTAGCTGTGCTGGCAGTGCCTCCTTACCTGACAGCTGTATGCAATGGATTCCTCCCAACCCCATCCCCCCCACTCCCCCTAGGAAAGGCAAGGCCATCCATTCCCCCCAGTGCCATCAAGTGCCCAAACTGCTAACTGAACTTGGGTTGCCTGTGCTACAGTCAGAGATTTGTTTCTCTGTGCCACTGGTGATGGCTATCTTTTAATGGAATTCATTTTTCACAGACATACCTGTTAGTTCATTTTTCCATGGACACCACGGACCTTGGAAAAAAAAAACATATCACATCAAAAATACTGAATAAATAACAATCACATGAAGAATAAAAACGATTTCAAATAGGTATTTATCATTCAGGAAGTTCCCTGGAAGGGATCAATGGACTGATAAATAAATCACTTCCCACAGCAAAAAAAAAAAAAAAAAAAAAAAAAAAAACAGAAGATGGTGCAGGCTGCTCTTCCTTTTTAGCAGCATCAGCTAAGATCCCAGGTTAGGGAGGAGGCTTCAGTATGCTGTGCCATGGTACAGCGGTATGCATGTGGTTAATTACCAAAAGTAAAGAATTACAATTCAGCATGTACAGTTTGCACATGAAATTGTGGAGAAGTTCAAGCTAGTAGGATTAGGTGGTTATTTCATCAAATGACACAGGAGATGGGTGGAATGTATAGAAATCAAATGCAGCATCAGTGGTAATTAGTACTGGCTTGAAGTTAGAGAAAGGAAGAACATAATGTAGAAATGGGATGAGAATAAAGAGAGATAGAATGAATAACTGAAAGGGGTCCAGGCCAGTTTATACTCAAAGTTTAGTCACACGGATGAGGCCAGACTATAGGGTGGGGTAGTAGCATGGTGCAAAAGCGGTTATTAATAGTTTGGCTTGTGCAGCAGCCAAGGAGAGAGAGGAGGTCCTCCTATGGCCTAATCCTATTCCAGGTGGCCATACCCTCGTCGTTTGGTATTGAAATGTGACAGCAGGCGAGACTAATCCCAAAAGGGTGAGAGGGAAAGGTGAATTTGGGAATTATATTACTCAAGGAAGAATTGATGGTAGTGCATATAATGAAATATAGATAAGGGGATGGAAGGAATGAGAACAGAAGGAAAGAATAAACATGTAAAGTGCTGGCTGGAATTACTACATATTTCAGAAACTGAAAGAGACATTTTAAGAAAGTAATTCTTTTGGGAGTCAGGAGGCTAAGCCAGGTAAATATTTACCATGGAGATTAAAGAAATGGAAGAAAAGTAACAAAAGAAATAAGCTTCATAAGAAAGACAACAGAATGGCAGAGACATAGACAATAGAAAAATTATATAGTATATGCAGCAATCAGAAACTCAGGTATACCATAAGAATAGTGGAAATGAAGAATGTTAAAGGCAGAAGATAGGTAAGATAACTGAAAAAAGACGCTCTGGTGGAAGCTGTGGGAAACAATAACTTCCCAAATATATATTGAAAATACTGGGGAAATCATAGAAAGTGAACTGGCAAGCATTTATAATGAATGCAAACAAGATGGGAGCATGCCTGTGTTGATGGAACACGTTAGAGTTGTGATTCATAGAGTTGTGATTCATCCAAAGAACACCACCGACAAACAGAAGTGTTTAGACCCATCTCCTTAATTAATGCTGATGCCATGATTTTGTTAAGGGTACTCATGCCATTATTAAAACAGTACATGTGTATCACTCTTCACGTATGTCGAGCAGAGCCTATCAGAGGAAGGCAGATGGCAATCCATGTTGGTCCAAATCTTTATGGACAGAGTGGAGAATTTTAAAATGGCAGACATGGTCCTTTTTTACATTAAAAAGGCATCTGATTTGACAAAATAGAAAACTTGTGTAGGAACTCAGACAGCAGTATATGCGAGAACTTCATGGGGTTGCTCAGTGACAAATTTTGGCAAGGGGAGACTGACTATTTGGATCCTCCAAGTATAGTAGTGAACAAGGAGAGAATACCTTTAATTTCCCCTTCTTTCCTGCTAGGGATGAAGTGCTACCAACCTAAGTGAGAAATATTTTAAAGAAAAAAATACAAGGAAAGAGCTGCTCAACATTCATGATATTTGTGGAAGACTGCATGCTGATGGCACAGAATGTGGATAACGTGTTGAATGAAAGAGCAGTATATGAGGTACTCATGAAGGAATCAATGTTAGAACATAACCTTGGGAAAATACTGATGACACTCAGGACCAAAGGGTCCAGAGATAAGTGGGAGTCTGGGAATACAGAAGAAAGTCTAGCAGAAGTACTTGGAACTTCAAGTAAAGCATATGTTAGAGAGAACAAAGGAAGAAATCTGTGCTGGGGAGGAAAGACAACTGTTGAGCTGGAAGACAAAAACAATGACCTTGACAGGTATTAACAAAAAGTTATGGCTTACCATAACTTGGCATCTGTGTTGTCTATCTTCATTCCTCCTCACGATGGAATCTCAGGTCCGACCCTCGGATCCAGCTCGGCCACATTCTCCAGACTTGGATCTGACTCTCAAGCTCCTCCCTCTTACCCATAATGCACTGCACCCACTCAAGCACCTCAGATCGAGTTTGCTGATTCCATACATCCAACATCTGGACAACAAGGAATGGCAGAAGAGGCTCAGACATGGAATTTATGCATCCAGTCATGTTCCACGATCCTCTAGAAGACCAAGACGGTGATGGCTGGGTGGGAAAGTGAGGAGGAATGAAGATAGACAACACAGATGCCAAGGTATGGTACAGGTGTGACTATTAGGCCATGTCACTGTTGCACAAATATTATCAATGGAGGTTCTAGATGAGAAGGCGGAAGAACTAGGCATAGCTCTGGTGGAATGTGCCCTTGGAGGTTGACGTAATTCTAGGTCCTTTTGTGAGTAAATGAAATAAATACTACTGGTTATCTATTTTGCTAAGGTAATCTTGGAAAGTGCTTGGCCTACTTTATTAGCTGAGAAAGCTACAAACAGTTGATCGGACTTCCTGTGTTGTTTGGTTTTGTGCAAACAGAAATGTAGTTTTCTATGAATGTCAAGAAGATGCAGAACATACTCCCCTTTATTAGAGAAATTTGGAAAAAACACTGGTAAGTGGATGGACTGACTGATATTGTTTTCCGTGGCTACTTTACACATAAAGGAGGGATTGGTACGTAAAGAGACCCTGCCCTTATGAAAAATTATGAAAAGAGGTTTGGGGGATAAAGCTTGTAGTTTTGAAATTCTCTTGGCTGAAGTTCTAGCCACCAAAAAGATTGTCTTCTATGACAAAAACTTTATGTCACGACTAGCAGCTGGCTTAAAGGATCCCGGAGTCAAGGCCTATAGCAAGACAGTAAGGTCCCAAGCAGGGAAGGGGTCCTTGATGGGAGGCCTCAACAGAAATACCTTTCATAAAGGATTTGCATAATCTAAAGGTGAACAGGGATCGAAACTGACTAGCAGCATGAAAATTAGAAACAGCAGCTAACTGAAGCTTGATGGTAGAGAAGCTAGCTCCTTCCTTAAATACAGTACTAAGAAACAGCAGAATATCGAAGACAAATGCTGAAAACGGATCAATATACGATTTGTAGCCCAAATGATGAAATTTTTCCATGTACTGGTGTAGGCTTCCACTAAGAAAGTCTACACTAGTACATGGAAAAGGTTCATCATTTGTAGCCCAAATGATGAACCTTTTCCATGTACTGTTGTAGACTTTCTTAGTCGAAGCCTTTTGAGAGACTACAAGTATTTTACAGTCCAGGGAAGCAAGCCTAGACTGTTTTGCTAGGGTTGGAAGGTGAGAAACCACGCTGTCAGCCTGAGGGCTTTCTGTTCCAGAGGATCTCTTGGGGAGGCAGGGGGGAGACTTCTTTTTTGCGTCTTTCAAACAAGAAGAGGAAGTTGAAGCCAAGGAAGGGATCTGAACCTCAGGAGCTGAAGATGAAAGGAGATGCCTCAGTATCAACTTGTTACATCTGTCTACTACGGCCTATGGATTAAAGGAAGCACAGACAACTCATTTGGCTTTAAGGTGATCTGTACCTTAAAGAACACATACAGTCCTTGTGGGCATCCTGATTGCGGATTTTATGCCCACAAGAAGTGCAACTCTTAAAGGTGGGGGAAGGTTTGTCAGACATGATATCACCAAAGTCCACCAAAACCAATGGACACTCAAACGAGAGGTTAAGAGCTGGAAAGAAAGTAACTAACCTAAAACTTTATGGAACTAGACTATAACTCTAATTTTACTTTAATTGTAACTTTAAATTACAAAAATTAGCTAATCTAACCTTTTTCTTTTTTTTTTTGATAGGAAGAAGAAGAAGAGCAGAGAGAAATGCTCACATGCAAACACATACTAAAGGTTTTAAGAAGAGGGAGGTCACTTACAACACCAATGATATATAGAAATTAACACTATCCTGACTATCCTGAGAAAGGCAAATATAGCTTGAGGCCCAGAGATCTGCATCCAAATGCTGAAGCGGCAAACAAGATCTGAAGTGCTTGGGTGGGTGCAGTGCATTATGGGCAAGAGGGAGGAGCTCGACAGTCTGAACCAAATCTGGAGAATTTGGCCAAGCCAGATCCAGGGGTTGGAGTGGCATCGGCTGCATGTTTTATATCCCTGACGGCCTGATGTCATGGAAGAAGGGACAGCAACTGACGCAGGACCCAAGACTTTGTTAATCAGGCCGACTGAGGGCAACCTGCCAACAGATTACCTAAATGTAATGACTGCAACAGTGAAACACGAAGAACATCTGGGATGCTAGTAGGGATGGGACATGCAGAAATTAGCAGGACATTTCATTGCCTATTGCTTAAGCCAATGGATTAAAGACAGACAGGACAGAGTACTGCTGCTGTGAATGTTAAGGAGGAAGAACATGAAAGAGATGATACTTAGGGGTCCAAACTTTGGAAAAGCGTTTAGCAACAGTACAGTGACCCTGAGAATGAAAACAGCTGCAAGTACAAGAACACCTCAAGATGTCATACAGTAAGAAGGAATGATGGGAAATAACGCAGAATATGGAAAGCTATGGCAAATGGGGAAGTCAGAAGAAGGGAAATTTAGGTGGTCACTGACTGGAAAAGATACAGGTGGTGAGGACACCCAGTATGACCTAGCAGGGTTTACAGAGTTCCAGAAAGAGTATTATTCTGGGATGGATAAAGAGACCAGAAAGGAAAAAAAATGAAAAGATAAGATCTTTCTGCACTCCCAGTTATGAAGTCGGATGGGAGACATGGAGAAGCTAGTGCAGGGATCACTTGCCAAAACATAGTTTTACAAGAAAGGTGTCAAGTAGGGAGCTGCTGGAGTCCAAATGAGATCTGATAAAAGAGTTGATAAGGGATGCCAGACAGTGGTAGGAAGTACTCAGTTTATGTAAGGATTGGGGTATTTAAAGGTGCTTCAGGATCAGAAAATGAAGGTGTTTCACATATCATGCTACACCACCTATGGCTATACATGGAAGGTAAGGAGATTGACTGAAGGGTGCTGGTCATGTGGGGTAGCGCACAGGCAGGTACAATAGTCATGATGTAGGAATCTGAGTGGGCTACATCTGGCAGAAAGCAACAGAAGAGTGTAATAGAATGTGGAAGACGATCAAGAATAGTTAGAAATTGTTTGTTTGGGATCCCTGTTAGAAAGGCGAGACCACATCCAGCAAATCCCAATAATTCAAAACATGAACTGCAAGCCAAACAAGTAACACAGCTGGACATATGAACCCCCCCCCCTCCCAACACAAGAACTCCTCTATACAACACTTCTGTCTCCTTTTGACTTCATATATAGTGTGCCACTAATAAAAACATTAAAATATAATTAGTCGATATAAAGGTGAAACACTAGAACTAACAAAATAATTACAGAAAATAATAAACTACTCCTGAAGGCCCCTTCACTGTTAAAAGAACGGTAAATTCTAATACAAAATCCTTGTGTCGCCGTAAAAAATAATGCCTTGCATGCTGCTGCTATCTTAAGGCTACCAAAGAGACTGCAGATAGGAGAGGTATGTGAAGGTAGCAGGAATTAGCTGCTGCCAAAACACACAACTAGTACAAGCTAAAGAGAAAGGGATAAATCCAAAGGTGAAAAATAAGTGAAGACAGAAAAAAAGGAATAGTAAGTGGAGACTGCAAAAGTGGTAAGGCTGAGGAAAAAAGGAGTTGTGAAGTAGGAGGGCAAAAGATATGGGGAAGTGGAGAAGATGACTGACAAAATGAAGTCTGTGGAAAATTCACAAAATGAAAACACAGATAAAGGAGGGATGCAATTAGTAGAAAGAAAAATAGCAGAAGAAACTACAAGTAACAGAACGCAGAAAGTTGTCTTCATAGTTTAGAAGGCTGTAGTCCTGACAGTGATCCAGACAGCACTTGATTTATTCATAACTTGGGTGACAGACACACTGGCCAGAAATGGTGGACATGAGCAGCTGATATTATCTCATCCATCCTGGAGGGGGAGACTGCCTGACCTGCATGGCTGGTGGTTCATAGTGGATACTTGATGACTGAGCCAGAAAGATATAGGTCAGCCAGACGCATGGCTGGCCAAGTAGCATCCTGCACTGTAGCCAGGGTGACATGTTTGTGTAGAAGTACTTCTGCTTAAATGGACATCAGATTAAGATTACAAATACTACTGACTGAGTGGGCAGTAGGCAGCAGTGGGGTAATGGGGCAGGTTCTAAACCGTAAGTACCCAACATTGCCTGGATGATGGTCCTAGAACTGACAGGGAGCTGGAGGCTAGGAGGCATGATGAAGGAAAATAGTAACTTTTTTATTTCTGAATTAAGGAGGTACATTATGAAAACACTATAAAAAATCTAAAAAAATTGAGACCTAGTAACAACCAAGCAAATGCAACTACTGAGGAGACAGCACTTTGTGAAGTAAGGCACTTAAAGGATATAATGAAGTCTGGTATCCGCTAGGAGATGTAGGGAACAGGAAGCCTGTACTCTTGCACATGTGCTACAGTTACCCACAGATGACTACATTTACACACATGCAAATTTCAAAAAATATCATTTCTTTTGCAGGAGGAACCCTCACCCCCAAATACATTATTTATTATTTTTATTTATTTTATTCGACATTTGTTTAGCAGGAAAGTCCAACTGCGTATCAGCCCATTTTCAGCGGTGGCTCGGGGAGAAAAGCACAAGAGAAAAAATTAACAAAATTACATAGATACATTGATTACAAAAAAAAAAAAAAACAGTTGCACAACAAACTAGTACAATTCGCAGATAGCCTGAAGATAACAATAATGCTAGAAATATACTTTATACAATCTTTAATTCAAACACTTTTACAGCTCAAACAGGATTAGGTTTCTTAAGGTGGTTATATCAATGAGATAAACGGACTTTATGGACTATATGAATCAGACAGAAAAATGCTGTAAGATAGGAAAATGAGTATTAATTACTATAGTGTAAATATTTTGTAGTTCATGTACATCAGAAATAAAAGACGAAAGGGGAGGGATTATAGAGGACTGAAAAGGGAGATAGGAGGTTAGGTAATACAGTGATGTGTCGAATACGTATAGGGAAGATGCAAAAGGAGAAAACTTCTTGGAGGAAGTCCAGTGTTGGGAAGAGGTAGAGAGAAAGAAAAGGTTAAGTTAATAGTGAAGAATTACAGTAATAAGTTAAGGGTTAGGAAGATTGAGGCAGTGTAATAGAAGGTGTGCTAAATAGAATGAGAGGGTAGAGTGAGAATGGAATGAAAGTGTTAATTGGTTGGGGGGAGAGGGAGACAGAGGAGGTGGAGTAGTAAAAGAAACATTAAGTAGTTACATACGCTGGTCATTAAGGATGTAAAGGATATTAGGTGGGAAGCTAATGACAAGAAGAAGGTGACTTAGCCAGGGTCAGAGCATGGGCACAGCCAGTTGTTAAAGCGGTGATTCTTATGTACTTTTTGAAAATAGACTGGTTAAAGTGCAGTTGTGTACCCTTATCATAAATGTAGATGTTAGAGTGTATTCACTGTTGCAGTCATCACCTGTGGGTTATCCCTGCTGTGGTAGCCCTCGGCCGGCCTGAATACCAGAGTCAATGTCTTTTTGCAACAGCTGCCGTCGCCTGCAGCATGACATCAGGTCATTAGTGCTATAAAGCAAGGCAGCTGACATCATTACATCAGTTTTTCTTGCCCTAATCTGTCAGAGGCAAAAGGAAATGAGGAAAAGTGGTCCTGGTGGCTAAAAGCCACAGTGGGAAGCTTATGTCCTCCTAGGGGAAGATGCTATATGGGGGGTGGAGGGAGGGAAACCAGGACTGCAACAGTGAATACACTCGAAAAGCTACATTTATGGTAAGTGCACACAACTGTGCTATGTTCTTCGTGTTTCACTGTTGCAGTCATCACCTGTGGGAGGATTCACAAAGCTGAGGAGAGGGGTGGAAGGATAGGTTAGAGTCCTAGGCATGGGTCAGCAGGCCCTGTAGAACTGCAGAGGCAAACCCTGCCCTAGACTTAGAAAAAAAAAGGCAGGTGGTAATGCTTTGTAAAGGTATGGACAGAGGTCCAGGTGGCAGCTTCCAAGACGTCCCTGGTGGGGACTCCTCTGAGGAAGGCTGTGGAAGTGGAGGCTACCCTAGTGGAATGGGTATGGATAGACTTGCGGGGGTTCCCATGTAGTCTGTAGCAGAAATGGATACAGTGTGATATCCATTTGGAAATGGTTTGTTTGGAGATGGGCTTCCCCTCTGCCCCAGAGGCAAAGTTGACAAGTAGTTTGTCTGTTTTTCTGAATGGTTTAGTATGGTCCAGATAGCATCTGAGTTGGCTATGCACATCTAGCGAGTGTAGAATTCTTTCCCCCTTGTTTTGAGGGTTGGGAAAGAAGGTGGGTAGATGAATGACCTGGTTGAGGGTCACATCAGATACCACCTCAAGCATAAAGGAGGGGTTAGTCCTCAGGGAGACCCTGTCTGCATGGAAAATGATGAAGGGCTCAACAGCCATGACAGCCTGAGGTTCTGTTACCCTTCTGGCTGAGGTGATAGCTAGCAGGAAGGCAGTCTTCCAGGAGAGGAATTTCAATTCTGTAGAAGCAGCAGTTTCGAAAGGAGGTAAAGTTAGTTTCTCTAGCACATAATTCAGATCCCAGGGTGGCATGGGAAGCCTTCCGGAAGGTCTGATATTAGAAGCCCCTCTGAGAAATTGCTTAATCAAAGAATGAGAGAAGAGGGGTGGGTCTGAATCATAATGGACAGAAATGGCTGAGGCATGGATTTTAATAGAGGAGAAAGAGGCCACTATCGAGCAACTCGGCTAGGTAATCCAAGATAAGAGGGATGGAAGGATGGGAGGTACTGGACCCTTTGGACTGGTTCCAGGAGCAGAATCTTTTCAATTTCCCTGCATATGACTTTCTGGTGCTGGGCCTTCTGGCCTCTGTGACGATGTCTAGGACCTGTTTGCTTAACAGGGACTCCTTGCTAGTCTTTAAGGTATAAGCCATGCTGAAAGGTTGAGAGTATGTAAGTCTGGGTGTAGTATCTTCCCCCTCACCTGGGCCAAGAGGTCTGGGATCAGGGGAAGCTGCTTGGGGGGCTGTAAGGTCAGGCTGTGCAGTAAGGGGTACCAATGCTGTCTGGGCCAGTCTGGAGCAATGAGGATGGCTTTTGGTCTCCCCTCCCTTATTTTGATCAGTACCTTGAGAATAAGGGGCAGAGGAGGGAACGTGTACACAAAGAAGAAGTTCCAAGGGAAGGTCAAGGCATCTACCTTCCATGCTAGGAGGTGATACTTCCTGGTAAAGAACTTTTGCAGTTGGTGGTTGAGGTGCGAGGCAAAGAGATTCAATTCTGGAGTCCCCCACTCCTGAGTGATTTGCAGAACAATGTCCCTGTGGAGCTGCCATTCACGGGGGTCCAGTAAGTTTCTGCTTAGGTGGTCTGCCAGGGTGTTATTGACCCCTGGTAGGTATTGGGCAATTAGGTGTAGACCCATGGAGGTGGCTGTAAGCCAGAGGCTCATGGCTAACCTGCACAGGGGGTAAGACTGCCCCCCCCCCCGTTTGTTGATATACCACATTACTGTGGTGTGGTCTGTTTTTATAAGGAGAACCCCTGGCCTGAGATGGGGTTTGAAGGATGCCACAGCCTTTTGTACTGCCATCACTTCTTTCTGACTGATGTGCAAGTGAAGTTACTGGGCATCCCAAAGACCCTGGGTGCACCTGCCTGGTAAGGGAGCGCCTCAAGCGATGTCTGAGCCATCGGTGGTAATGGTCTGGCTGGAAGGGCGGAGGATGAAGGAAAGACCCTTGTTCCTGGCACAGACCTCTGCCCACCAGAGAAACTCAGTCCTTATACATGGGATCAGAGGGAGAGAGAGGACTCTAGGGACCGAGAGTGCTGGCACCAAAAGTTCAGTAAGCACCACTGAAGTTTTCTCATGTGAAGCCTGGTCAGAGGAATGAGAAGGATGCAACATGCCATGTATCAAAGGGCTTCCAGGAATTTCCTCACAGTGAGGTGATATCTGGAAGCCAGCTGGGTAAAGTAGACAGGTAGGAAGGTCTGCTTTTCTGGGGATAGGAAGGCCATTTGGGATGCTGTGTCTAGCATAGCTTCAAAGAAATTTATCTTCCTGGTGGAGTTTTGTTTTGATTTCTTTTCATTGATGGTGAACCCTAGAAAAGTTAGGAGAGATTTGACAAAGAGAAGATGCTGGAGCAGCTTTTCTTAGCACTCTGCCTGAATGAGGCAGTTGTCCAGGTAAGGGTAAATCTGTATACTTCTCTGTCTGCAGAATGCTATGACCGGTGCCAAGCATTTGGTGAATACTCTGGGAGCAGTAGATAAGCCAAAGGGCAGCGCAGAGAAGTGAAAGTGTTGTGAGCCTGCACTGAAGCACAGGAATTTTCTGCACAATTCCCTTGATGGGGATGTGGAGGTAGGCATCTTTTAGGTCTAGGCTCACTAGCCAGGCATTTTTTGCTAGCACAGGCAGCAACTGCTGCAAAGTTAGCATTTTGAATCTAGGGACCACCAGAGAGGTGTTCAGAATGGATAGATCCAGGATGGGGTGCCAAGGGCCCTCTTTTCTGGGAACAAGGAATAGTCTGGAATAAAAGCCTTTGCCTGTTTAATCTGAGGGGACAGGTTCTACTGCCTCCTTGTGATATGAGAGTTTGGACCTGTTTCAATGCCTCTGCCTACTGATTTGGAGGTAAGTCTGGGTAACCTCTTGGAACTGAGAGTTCGCTGAAATAAAATTTGTATCCCTGAGAAATGATCTTTAAGACCCATTGGTCTGTTGTTACAGAAAGCCAATTGTCTTTGAAGAGGGAGATCCTTCCTCCTACTTTTTAGTGAGTGAAGGGAGGGCAGAGGGCGAGGGGGAGTCATTGTGTTTGCCATAAAAGGTTGGCTTAGAACTCCCAGGCTTAGAGACGGAAGTGGTCCATTGTTTGCTTCACTGCTGGCCCTGGGATAGGGGCCTGAAGGGTCTGTCCCTGTGGGGCTTACATTGGCCCTGTTTGCTAGGTGCAGAGAAGGCCCAGTGCTTAGAGAGAAAGTTCCTGCTGAATCTGGTATTTGTGAGAATACAGTACTCTGTAGTACCTGTCAGGTTTACTGGGAGCATGAGGGGCTAAGCTGGATTCATGGAAAACATCATCCACCACTTCTAAAATAGGGGGGATGGCTAGGGGTCTGTGCTTAGGCAAGTCCAGAAACTCTCAAGTCTTTTCTTAGACTGTAGGAAGTCCTGAGATTCCCATTGGAAATGTTCCCTCAGGGAGTGAAGGGTTTCCCCAAAGGAAAGGTCCTCTGGAGGGGATACAGAAGGGATGGATTCCTCTGCATCTGAATCCTCATAAGCAGTTAAGGAATGCTGTTCTGCTTCAAAAACTGAATAATCAGATTCCTCTGAATCATGTTCTGTCATAATTTCTGGAGAAGGGTGCCTTTTCCTTTTAGAAGAAGTGCCCTGACTACTTCGGATAAGGGAGATGAGATCCTCCACCATTTTAAGCATTTGTGCTTGGGGTGGTGGAGCAGTAGCAATATGGTGGCTAGAAGCAGATTTCCTAGGAGTGGCCTGGCTTCTAGGCCTAAGAGAATCTGTCGGTCTGAGAGAAATGGTAGTTGGTTGTGAAGACATCAGTTTTTGTCTAGAATCAATAGTGTGAAAGGCCTCCTCAGAAGCCAGTGCCTGAGTCATGGCTCCAGACCCAACGGAGGCAGAGACAGCCAAAGGCTCTGAAGACTAAGAAGATTTCTGTGGCATACTGAACTCGAAAGGGTCTCAGTAGCAGCCTGCACAGATATCAAATCGGGCATCAGGGGCTGCAAAAGTGCCTCACTGAATTCAGGAGAACTGGTTACTTGCTTAGCAGTAGCATCATTGGAAGGCTTAGCCTTGTGTGGTCTGTTATCTTTAACTCTACATTTTTTCGGAATGTCCACAGATTGTTGGCTGATGGATGGCCTATCGGAATGCAAAGACAGAACATGACGAATGGTTCTCGCATTAAAGAGGGCACAGAACTGGCAACAGGGGACATCTTGGTCTGGGCCTAAAGAAGTGACGCAGTAAGAATGGAAGTCTCGGTGTGGGATCTGCTTTCCACAGGTGAGCCAATTGTTAACTTTTTCGGGCATCGGTTAGTGCAAGAAAAAAGGATCCCCAATTGGGTATTTAGCTTTAGACATTTTCAGCTGAAATTCAACTTCTGGTAGGGACCGACCAAATGGCACTTGTGAGAACTGCTTCTACTACAGGCTCCATGGCAAGAAAGACTGATGTAATGATGTTGGCTGCCTTGCTTTATAGCACTGACAACCTGATGTCAGACTACAGGCGATGGCAGCCAAACGCAAAAAAAATGACTCTAGTATTCGGGCCGGCCTAGGGCTACCACAGCAGTGATAACCCACAGGTGATGACTGCAACAGTGAAACACGAAGAACATCTGTAGTTATAATAGGTTCAGGGATAGTGTTTCAAATTTTGGAGACACAGAGAGAGTAAAGAGTGTCCCCAACTCTATTGCTGGATTTGGGGATTTGTAGTAGACATTTATGAGCGGAACAAAGGATCCGATTATTGGTACAGGGTAGGAATAGATTTTGTAGAGCAGAGGATTCTTCTTGTTGGTGTATCAGTTGCAGGCAGTAATGAGCTGGGTATAGGTTAAGTACAGGGGCATTTCTAACCAGTTGAGTTGTTGTAGGGCAGAGCAGTGTTGAGATCTGTGTGAGGAGTTTGTAGCAAATTTGGCTATTTTGTTCTAGTATGCATCTAGTTTTGCCAGATCTGTTTTCTTTAGACTGGTAAAACTAGAGGAGGCATATAGCAGAGTAGAGAGCAGGTGGATTCCGGCAATTGCCTGTCTTATGGTGCTGGTGAAAAATGGTTTAATTCTGAATAGTGTTCCTAGTTTTATATGTGTCTCCGATAGTTTGAGAAAGATGTCTGTCAAACTTCAGACTACTGTTAATTATAAATTAAGGCCTACGAGTTTTGTTTGGGATACAGTAGTTATTATGGTATTGTTGGAGGAATAGATTTGAAATGAAGATGGAGAATCTATGGATTTGTTGAGTGAAAAGAGCGTAAGTTTAGTTTTACTTGGATTAAGAATCAATTGAGTATTTGACAGGCAGGTTTCCACAGCAGAATAATGACTGTTGTGTAATCTCTTCTACTTGTTGTAGGGTGGAAGCAGCACAGATGAGTGTAGAGTCATCACTGTACTGAAAGACAGAGGCTAGGTAGGTTGCAGTGTGAAGTTGATTGGTAAAAATACTGGAGAGAAGAGGACCAAGAATTGATCCCTGGGGGCACCCAAGGTGACAGGTAAAAGAGATATCTTGATGCCATTTTACAGCTTGTTGTTGACCAGCAAGGTAGTTTTGGAACCATGCTAGAGAACAGTGACTGAGTTTCAGGTCGGAGAGCTCAGTGAGAAGTTTATGGTGGGAAACGGTATCAAAAGCTTTGGACTGATCCAGGAAGATAAAAGATACTAATTTAACTTCATTTCTGTATTGGCTGATAGTATCTGTAAAACTTAAATGGGCAGTAGTGGTACTATGATTGGGGTGGAAACCATGCTGTGTGTCAGACAGAAGACTGCTAGATAAGAGGTAGTTCATGAGTTGGATGTGAATACATTTTTCTAGTTCTTTGGCTACGGGAGATAAAATTGCTATAGGTCTGTAATTGAACAGTTCAGTAGAGTTCCCACCCTTAAGTGGTGAAATGATGTAAGATACTTCCCAGATTATGGGAATATAGTGTGTAGAGACAGAGCGGTTACTCAGAACAGAAATAGGAGAAGAGGTGGCATCAGCTGCTAATTTAAGATATTCTGTAGGTAAGTTGTCAGCTGCTAGAGCTGTAGGTTTACGTTTGCTGAGCAATTTTTTTATGGTATTGGTTTGGATAGGTTTGAAGGAGAAGGTATCATTGGCTTCAGTGTTATTAGAAAGAAATGGTACAGAATTAGCAAAGTGTGAGTTGATTTCTGATGCTAGACTATCTACATTGTTTGCGGATGATGGAGTTGGTTTTGAAAGCTGGTGGAGCTGGAGAAGTTTTTTTATGGCAAGCCAGAATTTTTGTGAGTTGTTATGGTGTTTTTGCTGAGTTTCACTATAGTAGGGTTTTTTGTCTTGTTTGACCTGTGACTTGGCACAATTGCCCAACTGTGAGGAGAGAAGCACTCTACAGAGTACAGATTCAGGGTGTGTTAACTGAGTGAACCAGGCACAAGAGATTATATTCAATTACACTGTTTTTGTGGAATGGTAGATCCCCTGGTCTTTTCCATCTTTAACTGCCCTACCCTAGGTCACCCTCTTTAAATTATGTGTGCAAACACCATTAGATAGCTTTCATACTGTCTTGAAAAAAATATATATACTTAATTACCGAGTAAAAGCTATGAACGCATAAGTACGTCATTATGTTTCCCTGTGTCTATAAAAAATTGAGATAAATGATCTTTTTTCTTACTTGGTTACAAAATCAATAAAAAACTAGATGCTACAATACGCGATAGGAAAGCCTTACACATTCTGCTATTTGTTCAGTCCCACTCCTTGTCAGACTACTGACAATGAAGAGGTTTTATTAGAAAAGATGCAGAATTTTATACATTTCTGGGTATTCTGCATTAAGAAAGCATTGAAGTATAACACCAATACAATAATGATTCTGTAAAAGCAGGCCGTTCTTCACAGGCTACTGAGGAGTGGGTTTATTTTCCATCTCTAGATATGTACTCACTACGCTGGTTCATATGAGAGAAGACCTTCTGCAGTGAACAACTGTTAGGAGTTGCTCTTCTGTAGTCCTCAACTCAGCAATATTTTTCACTCTCGCTCTCCTGGCCTCAGCAGACATGTGTCTTTTGTAGGCACATGCTAAGGCATCACACAGTGAGCTAGGACAGCACCCTCATTCATCATTTCATTCATCTCAACCCCTACCTACTGAATGACCAAAACATGTAACATAAGAGAAAAAATACAAAGACGTACAAATATAAACTTGTCTGATCAACAAGATAATGTTCTTACAGTTACGGCATGGAGAAGCCTTTGGGATAAAGGGAAATGACATTAGGGTAATAAAGCATTTACTGGAGAAGGTAGCCTCCTTCTCCAGTAATATGGAGATATGGTGGGTGCATATCAATTAATGGGTTAACTCAGTCACACTCTACAGTATATAAATCCAAAGCAGTACAGATTAAACCTTTCAGAATTCATATCCAGAAGATGACCAAAAAACACAGTGCTCAACAGGCCAAGTCATGAAGCAAAGAGGTGTCAAAGCAGCTCAATCTGCAGAACAATTGCCTAAACAATAATGCATGTGAAACGTCCAAGCAGTCATATTACAAAAGTCCACAAAGGACATATTCTAGTAACCACTGTATTTGCCTTTGACAGATATATTTTTCCAATGGGAAGCTAGCAGCCTGGTGGCCAAAGACACTGCAGTTCTCGAGCTGCTTTGAGAGGTTTTGCTTAGCTATAGCCAGCTCCTCTTTATCTAGAGTAAAACAGCCTGACTTTCTGAACTCCTTCACAGTCTTCAGGGAAAACCTGAGCTGCTGGCACATGATAAATGCAAGAAGGATTATTTTGTGTCCTGGATTCTGTTCATGGGAGGGGTAATACATTAGTTTAAGGACAGTTTTGAAAATAATTTTTGGATGAAACAATGATTAAAGTACACAAAATATTTTTGAAGGATAACTAGAATTCCTTTCAAATAAAGCTCTGAGATTCTATAGGCAGACGTAATGGTTAGAAAGAAAAGCATCTTCTAAGAGGAGATTCAAAGCCACAGAACCAGTCTGTTTAAACAGGGAGTGAGTATGCCTGTCAGCTATTTGGTTCATATCCCAAGCAAGATGTGCTCTTCAAAAGGTAAGCACAGCTGCAGAAATCATTTAAGAAACTGCTTGTCAAGCCCTTACTGGGACATTCCAGTCCTGTACAAAGTTGCAAAGTACAAGAAGGATGCAAAACTGGATAAAAACAAGCAGATGTCTGAAGCATAACCTACACACTAAAACTGGCAGGGTACAGCAAATCTCTCTAATCTACCTTAGTGATGGCATTCTTTGAGAAATAGATGACCATGTGACTCCAATGGAAGGTATAGCAATCCATTGCAGTAGTTTTTGCCTGGTGGGGAGCCAAAGGTCACCACACATTTGGGGGACCTTGGCTTATACTCAGATAACCTCCCGTTTTGCCAGGGACAGGAAAAACTGAAAAATACTTTTTCTTAGCCACCACAAGGCAACAAGGATGAGTCCTGGCCTTTCTCTGAATGTTGCAAGGAGCAGAAGAATGAGAAAGAAAGACATACAGGGATATATATTCTATACCACTAGATAGTGAAAATATCCACTATCAATCCCTCCATACTTATCTGAACTTAGAAATGGGGAGGACTGCATTCTCCAGTGTGGCAAATACATCTTTATCAGAGTGCGCCATTCCCTAAAGATCTTAACCCACAGGTCACCCCTATCCTCAGCTTTGGAGGACCTATGACTTTGGGAGCTCACCAGTATCACTTCCCCAGGATGTGAACAGCTCTAAGAGATGCCACTGTCCATAGGCTACTACCAGACCTGCACAGAGGCTACATCCGCATGCCACCCTGTTTGTAGATGAACCACAATTTGACTTTCTCAACAAAGCAGAAGAGGCTTCAGTCGTAACTCTCTTTCCAGAGCTTTCAGTAGAAGAAATATGGCTATTAACACAGGCAGTTTTATTTGAAACCTCCTCCCCTACGGTTCTATTGTTACTGCACAAGGAAGGAGCCAAAGTGGGACTTTTAATCCACCAGGAAAAGTCTATTTTCAGGAACTGACAGACTTGACATGTATGAAGATTAACCTCACAATGACATTGGTGGGCACTACTCATCACTCCGCTGTCCAGAAAAGAGGTTAGACAATATCAGAAGGGTCAAGCAGAATGCAATGACTCTACAGTCACTTACATTGTACTGTTCATTTTAGCACCCCAATCTGAAGGCAGCTATATAGGAATATGAACATAATGGCTACCTTGAGGTCCCACAGTTAAGTAAATGTCCATATATCCTCCCATATCTGTGTCATTATTAGGCTGCCAAGTCTGGAACCTCCCGAACCCCCCTACTAAAAGGAATTCTGTTACTGAAATGCATCCCATTCTGCTTCAAAGGAAATCCTCAGTTTTGGGACAAGAAAACATTTCTCCCAGTTTAAGGTTACTAGAGGGCCTACAACCACATAGAAATCAAGCAAGAACTGCCACGAAGGAGCTCTTCGTGTGCTTACCAGAAATCAGTGTTCCAGGTAAGGGGACAAACCTGGTAAGCATACAGCTGTGACTGCCAAGTTCTCCCTCTCGACAAGCACGAATGAAACCACTTCTTTAATTTTTCTCCTCTCTTGGAGAAAGGAAGGAATGGCAATCAGTTCTGCCCAGTATACCCTATAGTACATGACTCAAGACAGGTAGGTCAGCAGAACTAACAACTGGTGTTAGGTACCATCCTAGCCCAGAGGAAACAGAAGGCAAGGCAGGTGGAAGCTAAAGACGAGAGTATCTCCAAGAATACATGAGGCAGGGATGCAGAATTTAAGTAACTTGAATAACTTGATTTCACATGACATATAATTCTATGATAAAGTAACAAAAAATTGTGCTGTCTACAAATTGTAACCCTTATTTGACAAAGCAATAAAAATAAAGTACGGTAGAACAAATGTTTATGAGTTAAAAGAACATAGCACAATCTGTGTACTCTCAAAATCCTCTGCCAATAGACTATTACAATGACACTCTCCTCCAAAACAATAACTGCAGTCCAACAGTAATTTATTTCTAGAAAACCTTTAAAGCTGAAGAAATACAGAGCGTGTATCCTTTAAGTTGATGATACATGCTGTCATCCCAACACACATTAGAATAGCCTTGCAGGTCTTCACATGTGCTGAGAATAATGTTTGGTTAATTTAGAAGGCTAAACAATCTGCTTAAACTCTGTACTGTTGAGAATACTAATTTGGATGTGATACAGAATTTATTCACTTCTATGGTTTAAGGCTATCGTACTCTTTTCAGTACTAAGAATGTCACAGAAGGGTTATAGGTGGTTTAACATAAAGCTGGCAAATATGCAGCTTCCAGCATTACCTTAAAACATATATGCCTTTCACTGAGTAATTACTTATGCACTATCCATTGCTGCTGCTTTGCTTACAGTAGGATTTCTTCACAAATTGAGGGCTAAGACAGCCACGAACCAGTGGGGGCCACTTTATTACCATATTACTTTTCTACCAAACCACTGGGGGCTACTTTATTACCATATTACTTTTCTACTTGCCTGCAGGTTTCAAAGGATGTGTCCCCTTTCCCCCAAAAAACTGTTACAGGTTGGCAGTGTCTTGAATCTGTTTGTGTATCACAATTAAAGGAAACAGGACATGCCAAACTTCCCAGCACTCCGACCTTCCCCCACTGCCCAACAATGACCAAATATACTTTAGAACTGTGGAATGTCCACATCCTGAACTATGCAGAGAACAGTGCTCATCATATCATGACAGGAACCAAAAGGACTGTTACAAATGTTTAACACAGTACAGAGAATTTTAGAATGCAGTAAACGTGTCTCTTATTCTCAGTGGTAAAGTAACCACACAGTTTTTACCTTGTGTTTCACTCCTGGTAATGCATCCACCAGCTTCTGCAGGCCACTGAGTGCTTTACCCACCTGAAAAAAAATATATATATAAAATAATGAATAATTATAAGGCACAGCTGAAAAGAATTATGTGTCAGAGATATTTTTAAAGAATGAAGCATTTGCTAAAGCAGACTTTCAAAAGAACATTTCAGGAGCTATTTTATGCAGAAAAAATACTGATTGTTTTTCATACCCCTCACTATAATTTCAAGAAGCATTAAGAAAAGAGCAAACCCTTTCTTAGTCTTGAGTAAATAAAAACAGAAACATTAGATGGGATTCAATAAAGTCAACACTAAGTGTACATTGTTCTGAGTGAACAGACAACACAGGCATAACTCGCACATTCTTCCTCCTAATTTTAGTTTTCCTACTGATTTTCTTGTAGCTTTAAATATTGACAGGGATTCATAATGGTTACCACAAGCTGTAGACTACATGTACACTTAGTGTTAGCTTTCTGAGTGACTAGAAAGCACAAACAATTTGGTAGGGATGGCTGTCACTCTACAGAGTACTTTTTAGAATTTCTGTGTAGCCATTGATAGCAGTGGGGGGTAGTTTCACCTCATCACAGACATTCTGTCTTGCCTTATATAAAAGTGACAGATTTTGAGTTATCTCTGCCTAATATCAGAGCTTTGGCCGGCTAACATATACGTCCAGCTGATTTCAGGTAGAAGTGAATTTAAGTACACTTTTATCTGCTCTTTTGCATATAGTACTGTATTTTATTTATTTATTTGTATTTTTCACTAAATATTAACTCAACTGAAGTTGTGGCTGTCTCTCTAATGTTTGTGGCTTTGAAATTGCCCGCCCCTCTTATAGATTTGTATTTGGATACTCCTTCTGGGCCCATCTCATTTGCTCACTCAACAGTGCAGTGAGATCATACTCTGATTTCAGGCACTCCTACTGTGTAGAAAGAGAGCATTTGGGAAGGACAACCCCTGTAGCCTCTTAATCCTGCTCTGTTCCCTCCCTCAAAAAATAAATAAATTATATATATGTATATATATATATATATATATATATATATATATATATATATATATATATATATATATATATATTTTTTTTTTTTTTTATTCAGCTGCTCTTACTGTAACTGTTTTAGTTGCTCTTCTGCGTGCTATCTGTTCAGTTGCTCTTACTCTGTTTACTGCTTGTTAGTAGCCTTCTAATTTACTGCCTTCTGCACTTGTTTTTTTAGTCATTTGTTAATTTAATTGCATTTATTTGAACAGTATTTGCCATAGTGTTGCTACACACTCGGGTGTGCTGGCCTGCACTACAATTTGAATTGTATTTTCTGCTGTTTTAGCTGCTTTTCTGTAACAAAAAAAAATTCTAAGCTTGTTTCCTGCCTTTCCTATAACTAGTCAAGTCCAGACACAGACTTGCTGTATCCAGGACTGTTGGTAAGCTTCTGAGCCCCCCAAGCCTTTCTGTGTTGGAAGGAAGCCTTCTAGCTTATCAGTGAGAGTGGTAAGCACAAGGTAGCCTATCTACCATGGGAAGAGTGGGTTTTGGCCCAGAAATTATAGTTTTTTGGCTGTTTGGGAAGCTTTTCCATCTCTTTCAACCTTCTGATTTAAAAGCCTGTTTTTGCGCTAGTTTCCTGCCTTTCCTGTTACTAGTCTAGTCCACGTACAGATTTGCTGTATCCAGGACTCTCTGTAAGCTTCGGAGCCCCCCAAGCCTTTCCGTGTTGCAGGGAATCCTTCTAGCTTATCAGTGTTAGTGGTAAGCATCAGGTAGCCTATCTACCACAAGAGGAGTGGTCCCTGGCCCAGAAATTGTAGCTATTGACTGTTTGAGCAGATTTTTCCATTTCTTCAGGGTTGCCACCTTTTAACAAGGGCAAAGTGGGACATAGGGTGTGGTCAACAGGGTAGAGGTGTGGCCAACATGACACTGGCCACACCCCCTCACCACAACATTACCAGAGTTGTTAAAGGAGATGCAGTATTAGCTATGGATGCAACATTATGACATTACAGCATACTGAAAACTCAAACCATTTAAATGAAGTGAACTATTACTGCAAACACTAATCAGTTGTAACAATAAATAAACTTTAAAGGAATAAAAAACACACTAATCATTAAACAGACACTTTATTTAAAAAGTAAAATTCATAAACCAACCATTGCTATTCAGAAAGAAAACTTAAAAAATCTTCATACCACATACAAGCCAAGTATAAAATTAAGACTTATTGTCAATTAAAGGTAAAGCAAAGAAAAAACACAAAACTACATACCCTAGTACTACATATGCACCCTAGCAAATTAATGCTAAACAAAGAAAAACACAAAATTACGAACTGCACCCTAGTACTTTATACTACACACTAGTACAATAAATCACTTTTTTTTTAAAGTGGATTTTGAATTTGATTTTATGGCTTGAAGAAGGGCCCGATTTGAAACAATATTTGAGTAAAAGTCACAACATTTCATCCGGTAATTTACACTCATCATTAGTTCAGCTTTTAACAAATCCACACTACATCGGTTTCGCACATCTGTCCATTTACATTTCACCAATGAAAAAACTCTTTCTGCAAATGCGTTTGAGGGCGGTATAGATAAAACCCTAGCAATTACCGGATAGAGTATAGTCAGTTCAGGCCCTTCTTTGAAAAGCTTCAGCCACTTCTCTCCTGGGATCAAGCTTGTGTTACATAACTGTTCGAGAGAGGGCCTAATTGCCAAGTAGTCCCTAAAAAGATAATCTTCATCTACATCCTGCAGACTCAGGGCAGTGGTCACATTAAGCAAGTCACTGAAGGCAAAGGGCTCATTTAGAGATAATTTAGATAGTGTAAACAAGTAGTTGCTTTCAGTATAATCAAACCACTGCTCCAGGTATTTCACTGCTGTCTCCAAGAACACAATGAAGTCTCTTTAAAGTTTGTTAGCAGAAGTGCTGTCTAATGTGCTCATAAGTGCCCTAAGTTTCCCTCCAAAGAAAGCACCTTCAGCTCTTGCCTGCAGTTTTTGCTTCAGAGAGACCATTACACAAAAAGTTTCCATGGCAGTAAGTGCAGATTTTTCTAATGTACTTATATGTTCATTAAAATCAACAAGAACAGCACAGAGAAAGTGCAAATAGTACTGGTGCAGCGTAGGCAATTCATTCTCACCATGCTCATTAGCTGAAAAGTACTGCCATATCTGCCGGGGGGGGGGTCCCCTCTTCTCCCTGAGAGAGGAAATAGGACTGGAGCACTGGGAGATTTTTCACTACTCTTTCAATGGCTGGGAGTAGTGACAGCCACCTTGTTGGCACATGTCTTAACAGACTCTCAAATTCCATGCCACAAAACTTAAAGAAGTCTTTCAAGTCTCTGGTCCTTGTGGCCGAACCTGAGAAGTGGCTGAAAAGTCTCATTACAAATGCTTCCACATCGTATGGTAGTTGTGCTGCAGCTTTTTTGGCTGCATTGTGGATGATATGGGCAACACAGTTAGCCTTCTGGAGTGATGGGCACTTTTCTTTTAATCTGGTATACACACCAGATTTCTTCCCATAGTTCACATTGGCATTATCAGCCCCATAAGCTGAAATATGGTTCCAGGGCAAGGAGTGACTTTCCATAATGTTGGAAATTTGCTGTGAAATAGCCTGTGCCGATTCATCAGGATCTTCATAGAAGTCCAAAAGGCCATTCACCACTCCTTCTTTAGAAAAATACCTTACAACAAGGGGAAATAATTTTATGTTCCCCTTGTTGGAAGCATCTGATGAAATTGCAAATGAAGTACCTGGTTTTTGAAGGTCATGCAGGAGGCATTCCAATGAGTGTGGTCCCAAAACATTTTCGACTATGGCTTCAGCCTTGGTTCTGCCACAAGATAGTTTCTTTGCAGTGTCTTTCACTGTACAACTGGCTGGCCAACTTTAATGCACAGTCCAAGCTGTTATACGAAATATTGTGCTTAACAGCATGGAAAACCTCAGAGGCTTCTGCTGCAATGATCCTAAGTTCTGGTCCCTCAAGGTTTGCGTTCCTTGCCCACTTTGTCATCAGGTGAGTGGATTTAGCTTGACGAATGGCAGTCTTATGGTGTTCAGTTGCCTCATGTCGTGCGACATCATTTCTTCCACCGTGGGTCACTAGAAATTATCTCTTGCAGTACCTGCAGAATGCTTTGACATCAGTGCATCTCTCGATCCAGTCAAATTCTGTTTTCCAAACGTCCTGCCACTTGCACATTCTCTTGCTGCTGGTTGACTGTGATGAAACTGCTGCTCTCTTCATGCTTGAATCTGTACTTACCTGATATGCAACATATTTACCAACACTGTATTAGTAGGGTTCAGTAACATACTGCTGCACAGCACAAATGAACTGGCTTAATTGGCACACAAAAAACTGGCTCGAAAAACATTGGCACACAAAAGAACTGGCTCGAAAAATATTGGCACACGAAATAACTGGCTCGAAAAACATTGATATGCGAAAGAACTGGCTCAAAAAACATTGGCATGCGAAAGAACTGGTTTGAAAAACATTGGCACATGAAAGAACTGGCTCGAAAAACATTGGCAAATGAAAGAACTGGCTTGAAAAACATTGGCAAACAAAAGAACTGGCTTGAAAAACATTGGCACATGAAAGAACTGGTTCGAAAAACATTGGCATGCGAAAAAACTGGCTTGAAAAACATTGGCATGCGAAAGAACTGGCTTGAAAAACATTGGCACATGAAAGAGCTGGCTCGAAAAACATTGGCATGCGAAAGAACTGGCTTGAAAAACATTGGCATGCAAAAGAACTGGTTTGAAAAACATTGGCACACGAAAAAACTGGCTCGAAAAACATTGGCAAATGAAAGAACTGGCTCGAAAAACATAGGCACAAGAAAGAACTGGCTCAAAAAACATTGGCATGCGAAAAAACTGGCTTGAAAAACATTGGCATGCTCAAGAACTGGCTTGAAAAACATTGGCACATGAAAGAGCTGGCTCGAAAAACATTGGCATGTGAAAGAAACGGCTTGAAAAAACATTGGCACACAAAAGAACTGGCTTGAAAAACATTGGCATGTGAAAGAACTGGCTTGAAAAACATTGGCATGCAAAATAACCGAGGAATGGAGCAAAAAAAAGTTTACAAACAGTTTGAAAAAGGTCAAATAGTAAATGAGGTAATGTAGGGGGCATTTTGGCCATTGAAAACTAACATTAATACAGCTTGTAGAAAATGAAATGCATTATTTTTACCACTGAACATGCCCACCTCACCCCACCCCTCAAGACAAAAAAAGTTAACCACATTCACTGAACCAAAAAACACTAAAATGAATGAGAATGCACAGTGGATACCATAGACCTGCTTTAGCTTTTGACCACAGCAGTTAAAAGAAATGTACGGCACTAATTTACACAGCGCAATGATCTATTAATGAACATGCCCAACAGCAGCACTGGTCGTAATCGGACTATAATGAAAACAGTACACAAGTATGTTGAAGACATCACTAAAACACAAAATACAAACTTTGCTACTTATAAACGCAAACTACCCTGTAACAACGACATGGTTTAGCACAATCTCAAATACATTGCATTAACTTCTGAGCATCCATCCACAAAAAAAAAAAATAAACGGGAAAAAAGTCCATAAACATTTTAACTTTTAAAAATACTTCTTGCAAGAGAAGTAACAAACTACAATGTACAGCAGACTCCATGGGCTCCTTTTACCTCAAAACAGCAATTAATCCAGCACAGCAATGCAATAAACAGGCCCAAGTAAAAGCAACACACCCATATTCACATTACAAGCAAAGCAGTACATTTTAACCTTATTAAAAATGCATAATAAATTAAATGCACACATTTACAAGTATAAATGAAAACAATCTTGAAACAGCTTCGGCAAATTGGCAACATGTACCTACTAGAATAATAAATGAATTACATTAACTGTTAACATTCCCCCTCAAAAGGTAGACTTGTACCACATACACATGGACTTGCAGGAACTAACAGGAAAAATTACCTAAACAGTATATCGTAACTTCCTGAAAACAGCATTAAATTGCACACATTTCCATACAAAAAAGTGCAAACTATGCTTGAACATTTCCTATCTGCAAACAGACAATACCCAGAAAAAGCTATGACAATAGAAATGAGTCACACTAAATTTATATTTCACTGCCCCCCAACAGAAACAACTTCTATACATAGTTCAGCCTTTTAAAAGTAATGCTTCCAAATCATACCCCCAAGAATAATAACAATTACATATACATTCAGGTTTTATATCTTTAAAAACTACTACTCAAAAATATCAAAATAACCACTGCACAGATTTAAACACTGCGTACTGCACCCACCATCTACCTCTAAACATTAAAAAAATTAAACCACAATATATTCCCATTTTAAACTAGTACTCAAAAGTCTCAAAATAACCACTGCACAGATTTAAATACTGCATACTACATCCCCCCATCTACCTCTAAACATTAAAAACTTAAATAAAGCACACTATTCCCATTTTAAACAACTAAAGCCACAAAATGCAATTTACTTACCACTATCACAGTTATTGCTGGGCTAACTTGCTTCCTTCCTGATAGAATGGCTAGTTGGTTGTTCAAGCAGTGGCTGGGCTGGCTGGCTCCCTTGCTGGCTTCTTTCCTGGCTGGCTGGGCTGACAGGTAGCTCCCTTGCTGGCTTCTTTCCTGGCTGGCACGCAGGCTCCCTTGCTGGCTTCTTTCCAGGCTGGCTGGGCTGGTTGGCAGGCAGACTCCCTTGCTGGCTTCTTCCCTTGCTGGCTTCAATCCTGACTGGCTTCAATCCTGGCTGGAGAAAGAATCAGATCTGAATCGCAGCTGCTATACAGCTTAGTGCTCTACAGCTGCGACCTTTATGGGGCTCTTCTGAGCAAGTTCCCACCCCCTCCAACCCCTGCAGCCAATTACTGTGCTGCATTACCACCCGGACCTAGCAGGGAATCCCTCTAACTGCAGGTTCGGGTGGTGACGTAGCCGCATTGCTGTGGAAAAAACGGAAGTATTTTCGGCTTTTCCACGGCAATTAAATTATTCGCGTTTCGCGATCGCGAAAGGGGGAAAACCGGGACTTTTAAAGTCCCACGCGTGGTGACTGCGGGAAGCGGGATGAGAGGCCTCAACCCGTGAGTGTCCCGCTGACAACGGGACGGGTGGCATCCGTACATTTCTTTCAACTTTCTGCTTTGAAAGCTGCACTTGTGCCTGTTTCCCGCCTTTCCTATAACTAGCCTAGTCCGGTTACAGAGTTGCTGCATTTAGAATTGTTAGTAAGCTTCTGAGCCCCCCAAGCCTTTCTGTGTTGGAGGGAAGCCTTCTAGCTTATCAGTGGGAGTGGTAAGCACTAGGTAGCCTGTCTACCACGAGAGGAGAGGTTCTTGGCCCAGAAATTGTAGTTTATTGACCATTTGGACAGTTTGTTCATCTCTTTCAACTTTCTGTTTTAAAAGACCACATCTGCGCTTGTTTCCCATCTTTCCTGTAACTAACCTACTGGGAAGCACTAGAAAGCCTTAAACTGATACAAGTCTTCAAGCTTAGGAGAGAGACTTTGGAGTGATTATCAGTTTTCTGTACGTTCTTGCTGTACTTAACTGTTTTCCGCCTAAAACGCAGATTTTCCAGCATTTATTGTGATTTAAAAGATTGTTTTTTCACATATTGCACTTATTTGACTGCATGCACTTTTAAAAAGTTGTTTTTTTGTTTAAATGATTTGTTTAACTGTTGCAGGCTACACACTAAAGTGTGATAGCCTTTTTTGATTGTCTGTAGTTGTTTAAAGCTGTTTAAGTGTATTTTTTAATGTTTTTTCCTTATCGTTTCAAAACAAACAAAAAAAATTCCTTGTTTCCCGCCATTCTAAGCTAGTACAGTCCAGTTTTCAGACTAGTGCTGAATTCAGGGTTGTGATACTAGTTTCTGAGTTGCCCATACCTTACTTGGATAGAAGGAAGTTTCTCTGTTCACCTGTGAAAGAGGGGAGCTTTGAGCAACCTATCTGTCCCTGGAGGAGTGGTTCCAGCCCGGAAGTTAGTAGTTTACTGGCCATTTTGGGCTAATTTCTATCTCTTTCATTTCCCTACTATAAAAACTGTGTTTGCACGATTTTGCGCACCGGGCAGTGCCGGTTAGCTACAGTTAAATTATTCCCAACTCCACAAAGTCTCCTCTTCAGTTTTTCCCTTGAAACTAGTCTAACTCTCAACCTAAGCACACAAAAAGCATCTTACAGCCCAGCACTTGCTCAGACCTAATAGCAAGCACTAATATACCCTGACACTGATTGCCCAGCAGGGCAAGGCTCTTTTTATTCACCCCTCATCAACCAAACAACTAAGCAGCTCACCCTACTATTCAAGCATGACCAAAGGGCAACTTCAGGTACACTCTCAAGTCCAGCTGGTAAATATGGGTATCCTGAGGCAATGTTACAACTGCCTCATGTACACAGACAATTCTCTTCTCCTACCACAAAGCACTAACATATGCAAGAGATGCAATTATACAGCCAAACTGAAAGCTAAGCTGTCTCCACCCAAGACTGGAACAGACAGTCAAGAGGAGAAGGTTAACACTTGCACCACAACTCCAGCCACACAAAGACCTACCAAAACAGCACCGGCAAAAAATACACATAAATACACAAAATCATACTCAGAGGCTCTAAAGAAAAACCTGCAAAAGCATCAGAGACCTCCTAAGCAGACACCCAAAAGTACAGTTTTGTACCTACCATAAATGTAGATGTCCGATAGGTATGCATCTGCAGTCATCACATATGGGTTGTCCTGCCTCAGGCAGCCCTTCGGTCGGCCGGATTCCAAAGTCTGGGTCCGGCGTCGGCTGATGTCGCCCTTTCCCCGACGTCAGAGCACCTGGGGTATAAAAGCGTCAGCCGACGCCATCTTCCTCAGTGTTTCTTGCCCCAGATGCCAGGTGCCCTCAAAGTAAGGCTAAATTTGGAGAAATGCAATAAATTCCAAACATGCACAGAAATATATATATGTATATATATATATATATATATATATATATATATATATATATATATATAATCTATATATAAAACAAATACACCATAATAGATAACCCCAGCTAGCTATGAGAGGAAAAGTACTCAATAAATACCAAAGAGAGGAAGGAGGGAGGGTAAACCTGACTGCAGATGCATACCTATCGGACATCTACATTTATGGTAGGTACAAAACTGTACTATGTCCTTCAAGGATGCATCTGCAATCATCACATATGGGTAGAATACCATAGCCAATCTGGGGTGGAGGATCTATGTAAAGGATGGTGTAGCTAAAATGCCCTGCAGGACTGCCGTAGCAAAGCCTGCTCTGGATCTGGAATATAAAGGTAAATTGTAATGCTTGGAAAATGTATGCACGGAGCTCCATGTAGCAGCTTCTAAAATGTCCTTGGTAGCCACCCCTCTTAAGAAGGCTGTGGAGGTGGCTGTGGCTCTGGTGGAATGAGGTCTAATGTTAGCTGGCACAGTTTTTCCATGAAAGGAATAACAAAACGAATGCAATTCCTATCCATTTTGAAATTGTCTGTTTGGAAATTGCTTTTCCTTGTGCACCAGCAGCATATGCTACCAACAGCTGGTCAGTTTTTCTGTAGCTTTTAGTTCTGTCCAAGTAGTAGCGCAACTGTCTGTGTATGTCCAGGGTGTGCAGAAGTTTCTCCCCTTTGTTTTGTGGATTTGGAAAGAAGGTAGGCAGGTGAATAGCTTGGTTTAATGAGACCCTGGATACCACCTTTGGCATAAATGAAGGATTGGTTCTCAATGAGACTCTGTCCTGATGAAAAATAAGAAATGGCTGTACTGCCATGAGGGCCTGTAACTCAGATACTCTTCTTGCTGAGGTTATGGCCAGAAGGAAGGCAGTCTTCCAAGACAGGAACTGTAGTTCTGCAGATGCTGCTGGTTCAAAGGGAGGTAGAGTTAGTTTTTCCAGCATGAAGTTAAGGTCCCAAGTAGGCACTGGAAGTTTCCTTGGAGGATTGAGGTTTCTAATTCCTCTTATAAACTGTCTTAGGAGAGGATGAGAAAAGACAGGTGGATCAGTATTGTACTCTGCTGAAATTGCTGAAGCATGAATTTTAATGGAAGAGTAAGAGAGGCCATTGTGGAGCATTTCTGCCAAGTATTCCAGGATATGTGCCATGTTCATCACTGTCGCATCTAGGCCCTTTGTGGTGCTCCAAGTGTGAAACCTTTTCCATTTTGCTGAATATGCCTTTCTTGTGGAAGGCCGGCGAGCTTCCATGATGATATCCTTCACTCTCTTGGATAGCTTGTCCTGAGGAGGAGTCAAGGTATTTTCCAGGCTGTAAGTTGCAAGGTTTTTAGGTTGGAATGCAGAGTTTTGTAATTGTGTTGTGTCAGGAGAAGTGGCCATTGAGGAAGAGGCCATGGTTTTGTGCGTGACATGCTCTTTAACAGTGGGTACCAGTGCTGTCCTGGCCAGTCCGGAGCGATCAGAATCACTTTTGGCTGCTCTGTCCTGATCTTCAGTAAGACCTTGGTCATTAATGGAAGAGGTGGAAATGCATACACTGTTAGAGTTCTCCAGCTGAAAGAGAGGGTGTCCACTTTCCATGCTTGTGGGTGGTATGTCCTTGAGCAGAATTTCTTCAGCTGATGATTGTGGGGGGAGGCAAAATGATCTATGTCCGGCCTTCCCCATGATTGTGTTATCTGTAGGAAGATGTCTGGGTGCAGCATCCATTTGTGTGCATCCATGATATTTCTGCTTAAGCTGTCCGCCAGTATATTGTCTTTTCCTGGCACAAACTGGGATTGCAGCTCTATATTGAGTTTCAAGGAAAGTTCCCATAGATTCATTGCCAGTCTGCAAAGAGGGTAGGAATGGGTGCCTCCCTGCTTGTTTATGTACCACATAACTGTGGTGTTGTCTGTCCTTATTAGCAGGTGACCTTGATGCAGAAAGAGTTTGAAGGCCTCGATTGCATGTATCACTGCCAGCATTTCCTTTTGGTTTATGTGCATGCGTAGCTCCTTTTGTGACCATAGTCCTTGAATAAATCTGCCCTCCATGTGTGCTCCCCAGCCGTGGTCTGAAGCGCCGGTTGCAATGGTTTGGCTGGCTATTGGTTTGTTGAAGGGCAGACCCCTGTTTGACTGGCTTGCTTGAGCCCACCACAGAAATTCCTTTTGGAGGCATGGAATGAGTGGGATCAAAGTTTCTAAGCTGTGACTGTGCTGAGTCCATAAACTCCTTAGGTACCATTGTAGTTTCCTCATATGCAGCCTTGCTTGTGGAATCAGAAGAATGCAAGATGCCATGTAACCCAGGGCCTGCAGGATTTTCCTTGCAGTCAGCTGAGTTTGTCTTGTCAGATTCTTGAAGTAATCCGGTAGTTGTCTTTGTTTTTCTTCTGTGAGAAAAGCCATTTGGGTGATTGTGTCTAGATCCGCACCCAGAAAGGTTATTCTTTAGGTTGGGACAAGTCTTGATTTGTGAATGTTGATTGTATATCCCAAGGCCTGCAGTAGGTGGATGGCATAATTTAAGTCCTTTATGAAAGTTTGTTGGCTGTCCGCTTGTATAAGGCAGTCGTCCAGATATGGGTATATTTGAATCCCCTGAAGTCTGCAGTGTGCAATTACTGATGCCAGGCATTTCGTGAATACTCTGGGCGCAGTAGATAAGCCAAAGGGCAATGCTGAGAATTGATAATGCTCTGAACCTGCAAGAAATCTGAGGTGTCTTCTGCAACTTTGTCTGATAGGGACATGCAGGTATGCCTCCTTGAGGTCTAGAGTCACCAGCCAAGACCCCTTGCCCAGCATGGGAAGGAGTTGCTGTAGAGTCAGCATTTTGAATTTTGGCACAATGAGATAAGTATTCAGTGCGGACAAGTCGAGTATAGGCCTCCATTGATTTTCTTTTCTTGGAACAAGGAATAGTCTGGAATAAAATCCTTGGCCTTGTTCTGAAAGAGGAACCTTTTCTATAGCTTTCATTTGTATTAAGTTGGAGATTTGTTTCAAAGCCTCTGCCCTTTGATTTGGTGGCAGGTCTGGCATGCCCTTTCTTTTTGGCAATATGTGAAAATGGAACCTGTATCCTTTGTCTATTATTTGCAGTGTCCATTTGTCTCTTGTAATACTGTGCCAATTTTCTGAGAATAAAGAAAGCTTTCCGCCCAAAGGTGCTTCTAATTGAGCCCTGGTTGGCGGAGTCAAAGCAAAGTCATTGAGTCTGTCCTTGTGCAGCAGTTGTAGGTCCTGCACTACTTCTCTGGTTGGGAGGCTGCCATTGACGTCCTCTGTAGGAGCCTCTAGCTTGCCCTCTACCTCTGGCACGCCTGTTCTTGCCTCTCTGATATCTTTCTGTGTCCAGAAAGGACCAATTCTTGCTAGGCCAATTTCTGCTGAATCTTGGTGGTTGGACTTGTAGAAAATCTTTGACTGTTTGTACAGATTTTGCCTTTTCCTCAAATTTCTTTAAGACCTCCTGAGCAGTGGAGCCAAATAACTTTTGCTTTTCCAGTGGCGCATCCAGAATCTTAGCTTTAACATGGTCTGGCAGAGATTGTTCCTTCAGCCAAGCATGCCTACGTATGACTGCACCTGTCATAGCTGACCTACATGAAGCTTCCAATGCATCATAACCACACTGTAAGAAATGGTTGCTAACCTGTTGGGAGTTATGTACCAGATCCTGAAGTGATTTGCGATCTAGGGGTTCAGGTGAAGACAGTTTCTTATGCAATTCATCTAGCAAATACTCTTGGTACTGTAGCATATGAAATTGACAATTTAATGCCCTCACAGAAAGAGTAGCAGAAGTATACACTTTTTTACCCCATCTCTCTAAAGCCCTGGACTCCCTTTCAGGGGGGAGTGGATTTTTAGTTGTGACAGCTGCAACCCCTTTAGGGCCCTGGGAAATAGTTTCTGGATCAGCAGAGTGGGCCTTGTAAAGGAAATGATGCGAGTCCGGGACCCTGTAGTACCTATCGGGTTTGACAGGGGCCGGGAGTGTCAGGGGTTATGCTAGACTCAGAATACACATCATCAATGACATTCAATACAGGAGGAATAGCCAAAGGTCTATGCTGAGGTAAATGTAGAAAAGTTCTTAATCTTTCCTGGAGTCAGAGAATTCCCGGCGCTGCCATTTGAAATGCTCTCTCATAGAGTGAAGGGTCTCCCCGAAGGATAGTTCTTCAGGAGGGGAGGCCGAGGGGATAGATTCCTCTGCATCAGAATCCTCGTAGGCCGAAAAAACCTCCTCCTGGTAGTCCGAGAGAGCAGAGCCATCAGAGGCCTCCTCTGAGGAGTGGGGATCAGAGGGCTCGACCCTGGGCCTTTTGTCTAGAGGAGGTTGAGAGCCCCTGTCCGGATGGGGTTGAGAGCCCCTAATTAAGGAAATAAGGTCCTCTGCTAAGGTTAGAATCTGTGAACTTGTAGTGGGTCCCTGAGGAATAACCCTGGGAGGCATAGCTTTTGTGTGTTTAGCAGCTTTAGCCCTGGTGAATGCCTTTATGGACATGGATGCAGGAGGCCTGGCTGCACCACGTGCTGGTGTAGTTTTGTCTAGAGGAATGGTGTTGGAAGTTTCCAAGACACCAGTTTCTGAAGGAAATTCAATAACCGACTCAGCTGGGGCCTCCGGGGCCGAGGTTGCCGGTTGAGCGGTTTCGGGGGTCGGAAGTACCAAGGACTCGGTTTCAGCCGAGACCGAGACACTAGCGGTAGGCCTGGCCGTGGTTTCAGCCGAAACCGCGGCCCGCTTGTGTCGGTCCTTGTCCTTCCGTTTCTTTGCTAAATGTGATGTCGGAGTCTCCGACGGCATATTGTACGAAAAACTAGCCCCAAAAAAATTCCTCTGCAAACTCCGCCCGACGTCTAAGAGTGCGTCGGTTGAAGGAAGCACAGGTTAAACAGGCCGAGACGTCGTGGTCTGGGCCTAGGCAGGGGAGGCAGTAAGAGTGGAAATCCTTATGAGGTATTTGTTTCCCACAAGTTAAGCAATTATTAACTTTATCTGACATCGGCTAAGGCAAGAAAGAGTCCCCAACAGGGTACTTAGCTTTTGAAGTCTTCGGTAGCTGAATTACAGGAGCTGGCCGACCGGCACTTGCGAACTGCTTCTGCTTCGGACACCACACGGCAAGAAAGACTGAGGAAGATGGTGTCGGCTGACGCTTTTATACCCCAGGTGCTCTGACGTCGGGGAAAGGGCGACATCAGCCGACGCCGGACCCAGACTTTGGAATCCGGCCGACCGAAGGGCTGCCTGAGGCAGGACAACCCATATGTGATGACTGCAGATGCATCCTTGAAGGACATCAACCTGCACTTCCCATCACAAACTAGACAACAGATAAAACACAAAATCAGAGTGCTGCACAATCACAGCCCTTAAGGAGAAATAACATACTTAACACACTAGTAATAGGTGACTCTATAGTCAGGCACACTGACGTCCCACTCACTATGCTGGACAAGCAGAAGGTTACTGTTAGCTGCCTGTCGGGAGCCAGAATCCACCACATAACACAAGCACTCAGGTCACTCCAGAACAAGTACAAATATGACTCTGTCGTTGTTCATGCTGGTGTGAATGACCTGAGATGTACCTCCCTGGACTACATGAAAAGAGACATGGAAGAGCTCTCTGATCATGTATCAGCCATGCTGGTATGACCCTGACCCTGAGTAGCATCCTGCCCTCACCAAGAATGATACCTCAGTATAAAGAAAAAAATATCAATTTAAACAATTAGCTAAGCTTCTGGTGTCATTTAAAGGGGATCCAGTGTCTGTCAGCCTGGGACGACATGCTCAACAAGCCATGTTGCTTCGCAAGAGACGGCTTGCACCTGTCACCCCTAGGCTTTCAAATACTGGCCAAGGCTCTTGCTGCCCCCATAGTGCTTTTTTTAGGCAAGGCTCAAAAGTCAAACCCACCTCTATAAACAGCACAATTAACAAAAAACTGAGGGTTATGCTACTCAACGCCAAGAGTTTAAATTCTCAAAATGCACGTGCTCGAAGCACTCCTCAGTATGGAGAACGTCGACATCTGTGCAGTAACTGAATCCTGGTTCAAGGCTCCAGAGAGCACGCCAGCACTACCGGGCTACAACTCATACCACATGTTTTGGCCACAGAACATGGACCGAAACACAAAAGGAGGGGGTGTATCCATATTCATCAAGGAAACCTACACCTCCAGGTTAGTGGCACAGCATGACACCTCTGAGAGCATCCATGTGCAATTAACATCGGGCAAATCTGCAGTGCAAATTGTGGCCTGCTACAGATCACCCTCCATGACCCAGGATCACCATTCCACCTTTCTGGAGACACTGGAAAACATGACGGTCCTACCGAACACCCTGATATTGGACGATTTCAATTACCCTACCATTCACTGGGAAAACTACTCGAGTACAAATTCCCAGGCCCAGTGCTTCCTGGAATTCATCAACTCAAACGCCCTGGATCAGCTGGTAAACTCCCCTACCAGAGGTGAAAATATATTGGACCTGATCATCACCAACATGGGTGACAGGTGTTCCACACCGTAGGTCAACCCGTCACTAGTTAGATCAGACCATAAACTAATCACTCTGGATGTCCACACCCCACCATCACCCCCAACTAAGGAAACCACAGTAAAAAACTTTTCTAAAGCAAATTTCACCTTACTTAAGACAGAGGTGGTAAGTTTCACAGCCCCCCACGCTAAAGGATAACACTGCCCAAGATGCAGAAACCTTTACAAATGCACTCTATGAGCACCTACAAGGATGCATGGATCATGCCATCTCTAGCAAAACCAAGACTCACTCCTCTAAGAGAAGGAAACCAGCTGGGTGGACCCCTGCAATAAACAGGCTATACAATAGGAGGAAACTAGTTCAGAAAAAAAGCAAATCCCAAGAAGGAAAGACAGCCCTGATCAGTATCAGTAGGAAACTAGAGTCCCTCATGAAATTATCCAAGGCCAACTTCGAAAGAAAAATAGCCAAGGATTCAAAAGGTAACCACAAATCCTTCTTTAGCTATGTTAGGAATCTAAGTGGCAACTCGCAGATATACACTGAACTAGTGCAAAACAGTGCAAAATATACTGAACCTACTGATATTGCCAACATCCTGGCAGATAGATTCAATGCAAACTTCACCCCCCCTCTCACCTCCAAAAGGGCCCACAACAATACCAGAAAAGTGTAGTGTCCCAAAAATCACAGATGCACAGATGAAAACAGCCCTTTCAAAAGCCAAAATCACAGCGTCAATGGAACCAGATGGTGTCCCATGCTGCGTCTTGCACGAACTACAGAACGAACTAACCCCCCACCTCAAAATGCTGTTCAATCTCAGCCTCTCCACAGGCCACATGCCCATAGAATAGTGCACAGCAACGGTTATTCCTCTCCACAAAGGAGGGACCACAACTGACCCTGGTAACTATCGCCCAATAAGCCTAACCAGCCTGGTCTGCAAGGCTATGGAGCGATCATTAACAAAGACATTGTAAACCTCCAAACACTTGACCCAACCCAGTTCGGCTTTGTTAAGGGCAGATCATGCCTACTAAACCTGGTTGACTTCTTCAAGACAGTCACCAAGGCCATAGATGAGGGAAAGGTGGTTCACACAGCCTACCTTGACCTTGCCAAGGCTTTCGACACCATTCCCCCTCGGGTATTACAGAAAAACTCACCAGCCTGAACAAAAACCCCTGCGTCATGAGACGGGTTGCCAACTGGCTTACAGACAGAACTCACACGGTAAGAATAGTGGGCTCCAGGTCCGACTCTAAACCAGTCATAAGTGGTGTCCCGCAAGGCTCGGTTCTGAGACCCCTACTGTTCCGCATATACTTCTCAGAAGTACAAGCAAACACAGGAGTACTATGGCTAACCAAGTTCGCCGATGACTGCAAACTGGGAGCCATAATTGACTCTCCAGCTGACACGGACATTCTCCAAATGGGCCTTACTGAGACGGACACCTGGTGTCAAAGTCATGGCCTCAAGCTAAATGCCAAAAAAATGCATAGTCATCCTGTTTGGGAAAAACAAAACACCCACAAATTACCACATAGGTAGCAGCCCCCTTAATACAGAAGAGGTTATAAGAGATCTGGGGACCCAGGTAGATAGTAATCTCTCCTTTGACAATCTTATTGCCAAAGTAGTCAGGAAATCCTTCTAAGTGGCCCATCTAATTACTAAAGGGATCGCATCTAGAAATAAAGAGGTTATAGTACCCCTCTACTCGTCACTCATAAGACCCATCATAGAGTGCAATGCCCCATTTGGGATGTACCTTACAAGACGCTTCCAACAGCTGGAAAGACCACAAAAGTACCTCACCAAGAGGATTACTGGCCTCAAACATATGTCCTATGCAGCCCGACTGAAAAAACGTCGGCTGTACTCAGTGGCATATCGCTTACTCAGAGGTGATCTCTGCCTGACTTACAAAGCCATGTCCAACTCAGAATTGATGGACATGCTCCACATAAAGAAATCCAAGTCACTACGAGCCATGCCCTCTATTGAGCTAAACCTCGCCACAACAATAAATAGAACATACTGGAGGGATATATTCCTGTCACAGAGACTCCCCATGCTTTGGAACAAAGTTCCAAATTAGATCAGGCAGAGCCCCTCACTAACACTCTTCAAGAGAAACCATGACGAGTGGATGGGTAACACAAAATACACCCCTGGGATCACTTCATTGGCTCTGCTTGACAGATGATCTGTTAATTAATCAATGGGGCGGCGAAAGCCGACAGTCTGGCTAGGCTTATAAATGCCCTCGGGCAGATAGCCTAGTACCTATCTATGAACCTATGTTCTTGAATACATATTGTGCACACTTTGTTTACACTTAGTGTAGGTGTTACTGAATCTGGCCCATTGTGTATTGCCATTAAATGCTCAAATTAATATTCGGTACAGTTTTCCAGTCTTTTGAGTCAGCTCTGAGGTGCAGAGGGAAGAAGCTTCAGCTGTGATTCAGATAACCAGAGATTAAATGGCAGCTGAGATACTTGTGCAGCTGAAAGGAAGTGAGGGGAGTGGGGTTGTTAATGGAAGATGCCAACAAACCCATGCTGGAAACCCACTGCAAAGATGGCATCTACCACAGACAGACGTGAGGGCTTGGGACATGTGCCTGTCCCTATCAAGCTGCACCAGGATTGCCAGACATCCCTATTTGAGCGGGGCAGTCTCGAGATCAGCAGCCCAATCCAGAGTTACACACTTCCTGTTCAAATCCCAGCGAAACAGTCTCCACTTTGTGATTTTTGATTGGCACTTATACTGGCATACAAGCCAAACATAAATCGCAAAGCCGAGCCACTTTAGTTTAATGTGGAACAGCAGGCAGTTCCGCATGAAAGACCAGACTTTTAGACCTTTTTTTTTTGGTCTTCACTTAGTGGGGACCTTTTTTTTTTTTTTGGTCCCTACCTGGCCATTTAGATATCTGGCATCCCTGAGCTGCACCCACATGGTAGCTTTGCCATGGGTCATGTAAAGGAGTGTGCATAATCACATGGTACTCACATGGGAAGTCATAGTAAGAAGGTACTTGCATGAATAAGTAAACATCAGCCATCATGGGAAGGGTTAGAACCAAAAGAACTCTGATGGCTGCTTAGATAATTGCACATAATTAACTCTTTCCTCACACAAGGGCAAATAGACCAAATGTTCACAGGAGGGTATTTCAGGCAGTAAAGGATAAAAACGGCACAAAAATACTTTCCAGCCTTTTCTCCTACCTCTAAGGGTTCTAAGGTATTTCTACCTCCACAGATGTGGAGAACAAAAGTCTCAAGTGTCAGATTTCTTTTTCAACTGGGGGAATTCTTTAGTATCAGAAAACACACACACACAACAGATTTATTTTTTCAACTGTTAGGAATTCTTAAGTATCAGAAAAAAAAACACAAGACCTGCATGGCAGCACTTCCTTCAACTCTCCCTAATCCTTTTCTATTTTCACACAATCAGACTTCGCAGTCTTAAAACACATTTGTTGCTTATTAGCAACAAGGCAGTTTTTCAAAGAGTAATGAAACAAAACCGTCCATATGGCTTCAGATATAATTTGCAAGAGGCAAAATTCTGGATGAATATTTAAATTCTGTGCAAGTGACAAGTAAATAGAGCTATTCGTGTAAAATGAAACCAATGAAAAGAACATGTGGGACAGTAGGCAGGTATAATTAACATCTTAATACCAGATTAAAAAGATGAATGGGAATGATTTTATTAACTTCAATATCACATAAAACAAGCTTAGATTTCCAGTCTTATATTAACATCCTACTTCATGGGTCTAAATACTGCAACCTTGACTTCAAAGGGACCCTCAGGTCTTAAAATGATCTCAAAAAGCCTAATGCTTTTAATGGGTCTCTCATGGCTGTCTTTCTTCACAGCATTCCATCACAAGCCTACCTGTAGAAACACTGTGGCTTCTACACAATTTTTACCCCCCACTTCAGATAGGTCACCCAGAATCCTCATGTATTCTAAAATTATTACTAAGGATCAAGAACTAACAGTCAGTTCCCTACTTGACAGAATCACAACATTTCTTCTTATATCCTAAGCTTGGCAATCAAAAATGGATCTGCTCCTTTTCTATTTATTTTTATTGTATTTTACTTGAATTGAAGGTGCGCTGGTTATGACAGAAAGCCACTATAGTATAGACTAATGAAAACTTAAACCATGACCTCCAAAATCAAGATGGACATATTAGACTCACCAAAACACATATACAATAATTATGCGGGTAACATCTGTATCAAAGCAATTGAGCAATTTTACACTGGGGGGGGGGTGGACTTACTTAAATATGTATATATATATATACCAACTCTGCAGCTATACATCTGTCAAGAAAAGAGAAACATGCAGTAGTGGTGAAAAAGGGTTCCCATAAATTGTAATCTCATAGGAGAGTTGACACATGAAAATGTTCCAGGACTTGTGATTTTTGGGAAGCAGGGATCAAAGAGATAACACTCATGGTGTTACCACTAAACTAACTAAATCTGCTGTGATAACTATTCCCCAAGTGTGATCATAAGAATTATTTGAATAATTTCTGTCTAGTTTCCATCTTCTCATTACTAGTCAGTGTCCAGGACAGACCAGTCCAAAGACAAGTGTAAGAGATCATAAAATATCAAGGCCTGCTTCAAGAACAGCAACACTACTTTTGTCAAGGAGATGGTTTTAATACTTCAGTCATCTATCTCATTCAGGTCACAACAGAACATGCACATGGGCAGTGGTGGTAAGGAAAAGTACATTTACAATTAAATGTAGATGTTAGAGTGTATTCACTGTTGCAGTCATTACATTTGGGTTATCTGCTTGCAGTAGCCCTCAGTCGGCCTGATTAACAAAGTCTTGGGTCCTGCGTCGGTTGCTGTCCCTTCTTCCATGACATCAGGTCATCAGGGGTATAAAACATGCAGCCGATGCCATTACATCAGTTTTTCTTGCCCCAGATGTCAGGCGCCCCCTAATGGGAAGCAATTCAATTTATAAATACAAGGCTATACCTCCAACAAAAAAGCAAATACACCAGAAAGCTTTTTGAACCTAGTAAGTGAGAGTAGAGGTATAGCCAAAAGAAGAAAGGGGGCTGGAGGGAGGGTAACCAGGACTGCAACAGTGAATACACTTGAACATCTACATTTACAGTAAGTGTACACAACTGTACTATGTTCTTCATGTTTCACTGTTGCAGTCATTACATTTGGGTAGATTCCCAAAGCTAAGGTTAGGAGCAAGACTGCAGTGGCAAAACCAGCTCTGGATTTAGAGACAATTGGCAAATGATAATGCTTGGTGAAAGTATGTACAGAGCTCCAGGTAGCAGCTTCTAGGATGTCCCTAGTAGGGACGCCCCTGACAAAGGCTGTAGAGGTAGATGCAGCCCTGGTTGAATGGGGTATGATGCCCTGTGGGATAGGTTTTCCATGGTGCTTATGGCAGAAATGAATGCAGTGGCCTATCCATTTTGAAATGGTTTGTTTTGAAATAGCTTTCCCCTCTGTCCCTGAAGCAAATGCCACCAGCAGTTGTTCAGATTTCCTTTGAGGTTTAGTCAGCAAATGCCACCAGCAGTTGTTCAGATTTCCTTTGAGGTTTAGTCCTGTCCAAGTAGAATCTAAGCTGTCTGTGCACATCTAAAGAGTGAAGTATCCACTCCCCTTTGTTCTGTGGGTTAGGAAAGAAGGTAGGCAAATGAATGGACTGATTAAGAGACACAGTGCAGACCACCTTGGGCATGAAGGATGAATTGGTTCTGAGGAACACCCTGTCTGCATGAAAGATGATGAAAGGCTCCACTGCCATAAGGGCCTGTAATTCAGATACCCTTCTTGCAGAAGTGATTGCTAAAAGGAAAGCTGTTTTCCAGGAAAGAAATTTTAAATCTGCAGTAGCAGCTGGCTCGAAAGGAGGAAGAGTAAGTTTCTCCAAGACAAAGTTAAGATCCCAGGCTGGAGTTAGAGCTCTCCTGGGAGGCCTTAAATTTTTGGCCCCTCTGAGGAACTGCTTGAGCAGTGAGTGAGAGGAGAGGAGAGGTGAGGCTCTGTGTTACAACGAGCTGAAATGGATGAGGCATGAATTTTGATGGAGGAAAAGGACAAGCCCTTATGAAGCATCTCAGTCAAGTATTGTAGAATCTGAGGTAAATTGGGCACTGCTGCTTTCATTCCTTGAGACTGGTTCCAGGCACAGAATCTTTTCCATTTTGCAGCATAAGATTTTCTAGTACTAGGCCTCCTTGCCTCTAAAATGATATCCATCACTGATTTACTGAGGGATGGTAAAGGAGAGATTAGGTAATTATCCAGGCTGCTAGGTTCAGGGTTTGCAGCTGAGGGTGCAGAATCTGGTTCTCCTGTTGAGACAACAGGGAAGGAGTCTGAGGCAGGTGCCATGGAGCCAAGCATGACACATTGCACAAGAGTGGGTACCAGTGTTGATGAGGCCAGTCTGGTGCAATTAAAATCATCCTTGGCTTGTCCTGTTAGATCTTTAGTAGTACCTTGGAGAGCAGAGGCAGAGGAGGAAAGGCATAAACTGATAGGTTTTTCCAGCTGAAGGATAGAGCATCCACTTTCCAAGCTAGCTTGTGGGGAATCCTTGTGCAAAATTTGTACAGTTGATGGTTCTAGGGGGAGGCAAACAGGTCTATATCTGGGCTCCCCCATTTGCTTGTCAACATGTTGAAAATCCTTGGTTCCAGTTTCCACTCGTGTGGATCCATGAGGTTTCTGCTTAGTCTGTCTGCCAGTGTATTTAGTTTTCCTGGCAGGAATTGAGCTTCTAGATTCACTTGGTAGCTCAAGGCTGCGTTCCACAATGCCATGACTAGTCAGCAGAGGGGGTAAGAATGTGTATCTCCCTGCTTGTTTATGTACCACATGACAGTGGTGTTGTCTGTCTTTACCATTAGTTGTCCTGGAAGAATGCGGTCCTTGAAAGCTGTCAGAGCATTCTGTACAGCTAACATTTCGCTTTGATTTATGTGCAGGTGCATTTGACTTGGGTTCCAATTGCCCTGAATGCACTTCCCTGCCAGGTGAGCCCCCATGCATAGTCTGATGCATCTGTTGTTAAGATTTGGGTGGCAGGGGGTAATGTGAATGGTAATCCCCTGTTTTGGTGGCAGGCCTCTGCCCACCAAAGGAACTCTAGGCGTAGGCAAGGTATGATAGGAATCCTTGCTTCTAGATCCTGTGAATGTTGACAACGTAGCTTTTTGAGATACCAAAGTCAGGAACCAGAAGGAGTCACCACGAATGAATAAAACCTCCGTTTGTAGCAAAATATGAAATATTTAATGCAGTAAAAGATAATAAATGAGCGCTTTCGCATAGCCAAGCTATGCTTCTTCAGATAATCAAGTTACAGATACATTTAGTTCTTATTTATATATACTGAAAACATTTTGGCGGGCTTGTTGACTCAAACAATTAGTCAATTAAAGCAATCTCCAAGGTTACAACTAATGGCACTTGCGAAATTTAAAACTCCTAATACACAAAGTGTTTTTAGCTTTTTGGAAGAGCTAAAACATATAAAAACATGTAAAAAAGAGAGCATGAAACAGCATAACTAGCAATCATTATTGAAATGCTACACAGTAAGTAATGTACAAATACGTACCATTTTCAACTGCATTACTAAATTGTAACGGTACTTCATTCCTGTCCCTAGCGTAAAAAGTTGCAAAGCCTTCATGCATAACAAATGACGGCCAGCGAGATTCTACTCTCGATGGCGCAACAATCAATGAGCCATTCCATAAAAATATATTACAAAAATAGTACAAAAATAGTACAAGAAACATAATAAAACATAATAAAACATCTTGCTAAATCATTTGATAACAATGAGAACAGTCACTAAAACCGTCACGAAGACTGTTGTCTAAGCTAATTGTCCAGGCTGCAAAAATGCAATCTGTTTGGCTTACTATAACTTAAGCATGAACACGGCGTCCCAACCTGGAACATCTGCCGATTATACTTTATAACCTATAGATATAATATATCTAAAAGCGCGCATGTTGTTCTATAAAGAAGGGGGGGGGGGAACCCCACAATGACAAAACATTAGGTTTTAACAAATTGTTAGAATATAAGGTGCTCTTTCGGAATAATGTCTCTATTATAGAGACCCTATGCCAAATTTCTTAGTGTATCATGTTCCTGATTTGTTATCTGGTAAAACATATTCGAGCATTTTCTTGAATTGATCCAGGCTATTGAGAATCTCAAGAAACATATATATTGTCAACATGAGGCCAAGTAGATTATCAAGAACATGTCCAAGTATTACAAATCAAAGCTCAGTAAAAAAAAAAAAAAAAAAAAAAAAAAAAAAAAAAGAGATACCATTGTAGTTTCCTCAGATGCAGCCTTGCATATGGAATTAGAAGAATGCAGGAGGCCATGAACCCCAAGGCTTGCAGTATTTGCCTTGTAGATAGCTGGGTTTTTGTGGCCACTTGTTTGAAGTAGGTTGTCAAATGAATCCGTTTCTCTGGCACGAGGAAAGCCATCTGGGAAGTTGTATTCAAGCTTGCTCCAGGGAATATGATTTGTTGACAGGGTACCAGGTGTAATTTCTTTTCGTTTTTGGTGAACCTCAGACAAGTCAGTACCCTTTGAACAAAGGCCAGATGATTCAAAAGAATGTCCTGACTTTCTGCCTGAATTAGACAATCGTCCAGGTATGGGTATATTTGAATATTTCTTTGCCTGCAAAATGCAATGACTGGAGCTAGGCACTTTGTGAATACCCTGGCTGCAATAGATAAGCCAAAGGGCAGTGCAGAGAACTGACAGTGCATGTAGCCTGCTTTGAAGCATATGTATCTTCTGCAAGACTCCCTGATGGGGATGTGCAGGTATGCTTCTTTTAAGTCTAGTGTTGCCAACCATGCATCTTCGCCTAGTATAGGAAGCAGCTAGTGAAGAGTCAGCATTTTGAATTTTGGAATCACCAGAAAGGTGTTTAGAGTAAAAAAGTCCAGGATAGGACGCTATGCATTGCCTTTTCTGGGTACCAGGAAAAGTCTCGAATAGAAACCTTTTCCCTTTTCCTCTTCTGGTACCAACTGAATAACCCCCATATTTAAGAGAGTGTACTTGATTTTGGGCCTCTGCCCACTGATTTGGGGGAAGATCTGGCCACCCGCTTGGTGTTGGTAACGTGTGGAAGTGAAATCTGTATCCTTGGGACACTACATTTAAAACCCATTTGTCCTGAGTAATGAGTTCCTAGTTTTTGACCTGCAGACCAATCTTTCCACCTAAAGGAACATTCAGTTGGGAAGTGCTTGGGAGTTTTAAAAGTAAGTCATTGAGACAGTTTTCCCTACTACTCCTGGATTTGGGTGCAGGAACCCCCCCCCCGCTTAGTCTTGTGTGTCCCTTGGGACTGAAACCTGGGGGTTCTGCTGTGTCTGGATTTGGCTTGAGAAGACCTGGAAGGGGCTGGAAAGGACCAATTTTTAGAGGGTCAGTGCCTACTAAATCTAGGAGGCTGAACTTGTAAGAAATCTTTAACAGTTTGCATAGATTTAGCTTTATCTTCCATCTTTTTAAGAACTTCCTCAGCCTTGTTGCCAAACAGGCGGTCCTGATTTAAGGGAGCATCCAACAATTTAGCTTTAACATGATCAGGCAAAGATTGCTCCTTAAGCCAAGCATGCCTTCTGAGCACAGATCCAGTAACAGCAGCCCTGCAAGAGGCCTCTAATGAATCAAATCCACATTGCAAAGTATGTTTTCCAACCTGTTCAGCAGAATGCATTAAATCCTGTAATTCTTTATTTTCAGCACAGTCAGGAATCAACATCATTTTCTGTTTAAGCAATTCAATAACATGTTGTTGAAACTTTAACATATGAACTGGCAGTTTAAAGCCCTAATGGCCAAGGTTGCAGAAGTGTAAACCTCCTTACCCCATCTATCCAGTGCCCTGGAATCTCTATCAGGGGGGTAGGATTTTTAGCAATAGAAGCATTAATGCCATTGGGTCCCTGTGAAATAGTCTCTGGATCCACAATAGGATTTTTAAAAAGGAACTTTTGTGAATCAGGAACCCTGTAATATCTGTCAGGTTTTCTGGGAGCAGGAGGCAAAGAATCAGGGGCCAAGCTAGAGTCTGAAAACGCATCATCAACAATGTCTAGTACAGGAGGTATAGCTAAAGGCCTATGCTGAGGCAGGAGTAAGAAATCCTTAAGCCTTTTTTCTGAATCAGAAAATCAGAAAAATCCTGGCTTTCCCAGTGGAAATGCTCCCTTAGAGTATGTAAGGTCTCACCAAAGAAAAATCCTCTGGAGGGGAAGCAGAGGGAATACAGTCCTCTGCATCAGAATCCTCATAAGTAGATAAGGGCAAATTCAGATCATCAGAAGAATCAGAAAAATCAGAATCCTGGTCAGAAATTCAGAAACAACTTCAGTCCTAGGTTTCTCAGAAGGGGGAGGTTGGCTTCCCCTGATTAGAGTTATAAGATCTTCAGCCATTCTTATCATTTGTTTTTTTAGGTATAGAGGCCTGAGCATGTGGTCTGGGCATTGGTTTATTAGGCATGGTTCAAGATTTTGGCCTAAATGAAGAAGGAGGCGTCAGTTTAATATGCAAGTCCGTAGCCTGAATACACCCTCAGCAGCCGGTGCCTGCACAGTGGCTCCGGACCCATCCAAGGTAGAGACATCCACAGGTTCCACAGTTGAAGCATCTTGCGGCATACCGGACTCTGAATGGGTCTCAGTAGAGGCCTGCGAGTCAGAAGTAGCAGGTACCAGGGGCTTTGAAAGCGCCTCAGTGAGTACCGGCGAACTGGTGACTGGCTTAGGAGAAGCGTCGTCGACAGCTTTGGAACTCGGCGGCCTGTCTCTGTCTTTATCTTTGCATTTTTTTGGAATCCTGGCAGTCAGATGGCTAACCAACGACATTTCTGGATAATTAAACTGAGAACCGAAATATTTAGAGGCAAAAACATACCTATGATGGATAGTGCGCTGATTAAATAAAGCACAAAACCGACAGCAATGTATGTTGTGGTCAGGGCCTAGGTAAGGAATGCAGCATGAATAAAAATCTTTGCGAGGTATTTGCTTTCCACAAGTAATGCAATTATTAACTTTTACTGACATCGGTAAGGTGCAAGAAAAAGTTTCCCCAACAGGGTACTTATCTTTAGTTGAAGACTTCAGTTCTGAAACTTGAAAACGAAAATTTCAGGAGTCGGCCAACCAGCACTTGTGAACTGCTTCTGCTTTGGGCACCGCACAGCAAGAAAGACTGATGTAATGGCATCGGCTGCATGTTTTATACACTTGACGACCTGATGTCATGGAAGAAGGGACAGCAACCAACGCAGACCCAAGACTTTGTTAATCAGGCCGACTGAGGGCTACTGCAAGCAGATAACCCAAATGTAATGACTGCAACAGTGAAACACGAAGAACATAACATAGTTTCATTAGACACCACTTTAACTTTTGCTGGATGCTTAACCTTGTGCAAACACTCTGGAACTGGACACCTAGCTAGCTCAGCTCCAGAACCCAGAAAGTTAAAACTGGATCTTTTGCCTAAGACCATATACCAATCCAAACAGGAACTCTACAGAGCTCTTTTCTTCATCTCACATTTTTTTCCTTCTGTATTTAATCCTTCTGGAAAATTGCTGTGAGAATCATGTTTTTATGTACATTTGATATTATTACAGTTATTTTGCATGATGAAAAGATACAGAGGTTGCAAAATGGAATGAATCTAAACAGTGCTAAAACAAACAATAATTGACATTACATTGCCACCTAATCATGTGACCTGTTTTCACCTCTACATTGGTGACAATGCTTCCACTGAACTTGTCACCTTCCACAGATATCTTTGAAGTCCATCTTCAGTCATCTTCTTACTGAGGTCCTCCACAGGGACACAGTGCTCAGTGTTCTTACAGTTTACTGTGTTGCAGCCCAGGTTGAAATTTTGCTGTTTTTTTTTTGTTTTTTTTTTAAGAGGACAGCAGTACTACACTGCTCTTCCATACCACACTTTCCAAAGCTAAACAAAAAACTAAATTAATCTCAGATCATCAAAGCCTGTAGATTAAGCCCTAAATTCACTGTTACGTTCAGAAAACCAATGAAACAGCAATATGCAGACACTGGAAAAACCATTCTCCGGAGATCAGGGGCTCTACTTCTCTGCTATAAAAGAAAATCTCAAAACCCTGCAGATGTTTATGAAGTACTTCTGCTTACGTTTCAGCAGATGTTGTCAAACTTCCTGATGACCTACATCTGTGTACTCTACCCTTTAAACCTCTCCTCACTGTTTCCACTCAATGAGCCCTCCCATCTTACTCTTGGAGATACAATCCACCAAGCACCTGCAGGACTAGTAAGATAGCTACAATATATAGCCCTTTTTAGTCTTAGCTGCCTTCATCCACCACTAACATGCTGTGTCCACCATAACCACCTATGTAGAAAATTCCTTTATGTTTTAATGTATACAATCCCATTCAATTATTAACATTTTGATAAACCTATGTATTTGTACTTTTATTTCATTACATTTGATGATGGAAAGAGAAAATTAGCATTTCAAAACACTTAATATCTTCCGCTTCCATTTTCTCTAACTTTCCCAATCTCCATATACTATACACTCCCTAAACTCTTCACTGTCCATTCAGGCACCACATTCCAGGAATCAGCCATTTTCTCTGTGAAAAAATACCGCTGAAAACCCAAGGGGTAGGCAGTCCCAAAAAGTATCTGCATTGTCTTTTCCCAACCATCTCTCCTGTTAAGGATTATTTCTTTGCAATGCCTCCTGGCATAATTTTTTATATGAGTAATACCATATTAATCCCACTTATTGTGTCTAATGAAAACAGTTTTACCTCTTATGATTGATTTATAATACTTTTCATCAAATCATACAAAATACAAGGCAAACAGGCCCAGTGGTCATTTACATATTTCCAGTAACCAACTTTATGCCTTCCTTCCTTTTTCAAGGAGCGGCAAAACATTCATACCTGGTATATATGTGGGTACCTACCTAGTTGTCTTGACTTCTACTTGAATGGAGAAAGTCTGTTGAATTGCTTAATATGGAGTAAAAGTTTGTCCCGGAGAAGGGGTAAGCTTTGTTGGATAAATTTATCTTTCTACAGTATTTTATTTCCTAAAGCAAGGACAGATCCCTTGTTCCAGTGCTAGTATGAATATTCCACTTGTGGAGATATAAAGATCTTGGACTACTGAAATAGCTCAAAAGGCTAGACACAGATCACCTCTAAGGAGTCTATAGGATACTGAAAAAAGGGACAGCATTTCCAGACCCATCTGATAGGTTCATAGGTTGATAGGTTTATACTAGGCTATCTGCCCTAGGGCATTTATAAGCCTAGCCCAAAGTTTTGTGGCTTATGCCACCCCTTATGTTAAAAAATACTGTGCCCATTAGTTTGTTGCGCCTCTGTCCAGCAGTGACACAGAGATGATTCCCAGGGTAAACCTACGATCTCCCATCCACCGGTCAAGATTTCTCTTGAACAGAGCCAGCGAGGTGCTCTGCCTCACATGGACCGGGATTTTATTCCACAGCATAGGGAGTCTCTGGGTGACAAATCTATCCCTCCAGCATGTCCTATTTATATCCGTGCTAAGGTTTAAGTCGCTTGCTCTAGTGGATCTAGTAGATTTGGATTTTTTGAGGTGGAGCATGTCCATTAATTCCGGGTTGGACATGGCCTTGTATGTCAGGCACAGGTCACCTCTGAGCAGACGGTATGCGACTGAATAGAGCTGGAGTTTCTTCAGTCTGGCAGCATATGACAGATTTTGGAGTCCCTTTATCCTTTTGGTGAGGAACTTTTGGGGTCTTTCCAATTGCTGCAGGTGTCGGGTGAGATACATCCTGAATGGGGCATTGTACTCGATCATTGGTCTGATAAGTGAAGAATACAGGGGAACAATGACCTCACTTGATCTGGATGTGAATCCCTTCATGATCAGGTGGGCAATGTAAAAGGTCTTTCTAACCACTTTAGCAATGTGAGTGTCAAAGGCCACTGTCAACCTGGGTCCCCAGGTCCCTGATAACCTCTTCTGTGCTTAGTGGATTGCCACCTATATGGTAGCTTGTGGTTACCTTGTTTTTCCCGAAGGGTATGACTATACATTTTTTGGCATTTAACTTCAGGCCATGGCTCTGGCACCAGCTATCAGTTTCCGTGAGACCCCTCTGAAGGATATCTGTGTCCGGTGTACTTTCCACTATGGCGCTCAGTTTGCAGTCATCTGCAAACTTTGTCAGCCATAGTCCTCCTATGTTTGCCTGTACTTTTGAGAAGTAGATGCCGAACAACAGGGGGCCAAGGACTGAGCCCTGTGGGACACCACTTGTGTCCGGCTTGGAGTATGACATGGCGCCAGCAACTCTAACCCTGTGGGTTCTGTCCTTTAGCCAGTTTGCAACCCATCTTGTGACATATGGGTTTACATTTAAGCTGGTAAGTTTCTCTATAATACCCGAGTGGGGTATTGTGTCGAAAGCTTTGCAAGGTCAAGGTAGGCTGTATGGACTGCCTTTCCCTCATCAATGGCCTTGGTGACTGTTTCGAAGAAGTTGACCAAGTTCAAAAGGCATGATATGCCCTTGACAAAGCCAAACTGGGTCGGGTCCAATGTCTGCAAGTCCCCTATGTCTTTGTTTATGAGTTCCATTATGATCCTCTCCATAGCTTTGCAGACCAGGCTTGTTAAGCTTATGGGGCGGTAATTACCAGGGTCTGTAGAGGCACCGCCTTTGTGGAGTGGGACCACAGTTGCCGTACGCCACACCTGGGGCACATATCCTGTGGTAAGGCTAAGATTAAACAGCTGCCTTATGTGCGGGTTTAGTTCCTCATTGAGTTCGTGTAGCACACAGCCGGGGACACCATCCGGTCCCATTGATGCTGTGTTTTTAGCTTTAGAGAGAGCAGCTTTCACCTGCGCATTTGAGATGTCTGGGAGGCTACACTCCGCTGGGATAGTTATCTCTCCTTTAGGGGAGAGGGGGCTGAAGTTTGCACTGAACCTGTCTGCCAGTATGTTGGCAATGTCTGTGGGTTCAGTGATTTTTGTATCATTTTGGACTAATTCTGAGCATATCTGGGAGTTTCCACCCAGGTTTCTAACATAGCTGAAGGTCTTATGATTGTCTTTTAAATCTATGGCAATTTTTCTCTCAAAGTTGGCCTTCGATGATTTTATGAGTGCTCGTATTTTTTTACTAATAATGATCAAGGGTGTCTTCTCTTTTATGGATTTTGCTCTGTCATGTAACAGCTTTCTCCTCTTATTGTAAAGTTTGTTTATGGCTGGGGTCCACCAGACTGGACGTTTGCCCTTTGTGGAAAGAGTCTTGGTTTTATTAGGGATTGCCTGATCCATGCAGTCCTGGAGGTGTTCGTAGAAGGCATTTTTAAGGGCTTCTGCAGCTTGGGTTGTGGTTTCCACTGGCTTGTGGGCCTTGAAGGATACCACACCAGTCTTGAGTAGTGTGAAGTTTGCTTTAGAGAAGTTATTCACTGTGGTCTTTTTTGTTTGGGGTGGGGGCGGGATGTGGATTTCCAGTGAGATTAGTTTGTGATCTGATCTCACCAATGAGGGATATACTTCCGGTGTGGAGCATTTTGTCCCCATGTTTGTGATGATGAGATCTAGTATATTTTCTCCTCTTGTGGGAACGGTGACTAGTTGTTCCATGGCATTTGAATTTATGGACTCCAGGAACCTTTGGGCTAGAAAGTTGTGGCTTGAGTAATGTTCCCAGTCTATATTCGGGTAGTTGAAGTCACCCAATATAATGGTGTTTGGAGATACATTTATACCCTCCAGTGTCTTCAGGAAGGCTGTGTGGGGTTCCTGAGTTTGAGAGGGTGGCCTGTAGCATGCTACAAATTGTAGAGCAGTTTTGCCTATGGTTAATTGCACCTGGATGGTTTCCGATGCTTTGTGCATTGCCACCAACCTGGAGGTGTGGGTATCCTTGATGAATATGGATACACCCCCTCCTTTTGTGGTGTGGTCCGGGTTTTGGGGCGGAACGCATGATATGAGGTAAAACCTGATAGTGCCAGGGTGCTCTCAGGAGCCTTGAACCAGGTTTCAGTCACAGCACAGACATCGATGTTCTCCATACTGAGAAGGGCCTCGAGTGCGTGCATTTTGAGATTTAGACTTCTGGCATTGAGCAGCATTACCCTTAGTTTCTTCCCATTTTTGTTTTCTAGGGTGGTAGGTTTAGAATTTGAGCCTTGCCTAAAAAGGGCACTATGGGGGTGGCAAGAGCCTTAGCCAATATCCGGAATCCCAGGGGTGACAGGTGCAACCGTCCCTTGCGAAGCAGCGTGGCTTGTCAAGCATGTCATCCCAGGCAGACAGACACTGGATCCCCTTTGAATGACACCAGAAATTAAGCCAATTGTTAAAGCTGATCATCTTGTCTCTATGTTGTGGCATCATTCTTGGTGAAGGAAGGATACTGCTCAGGGTCAGGGTCATACCTGCCTGGGCTACATAATCAGACAGCTCCTTTATGTCTCTTTTCATGTAGTCCAGGGAGGTACGTCTCAGGTCGTTCACACCAGCATGGACAATGACTGTGTCATATTTGTACTTGCTGTGGAGTGAACCGAGTGCTTGTGTTATGTGGCAGATTCTAGCGCCCGATAGGCAGCTTACTGTGACCCTCTCCTTGTTCAGTCTGGTGAGTGGGACGTCAGTGTGTCTGACTATCCTATGACAAGTATGTTTGGTGTTGTATTTGGCCTTAAGGGCTGTGACTGCTTTGCACACTGGTTTTGTGGTTTATGTGTTGCCTGTGGTGTGTCATGAGGTGGCAGTTGCTAGGGTGTCTGCTTTGGAGGCCTCTGCTGTTTAGGTAAATTTTTGCTCAGAGCCTCCGAGTATGTCTTTGTGTGTTTAATTCATTGTTGTGATAGCTTTATGTGAGACTGGTTTTGCGGTGTGTGTAGTTGCCTTCTCCTCCTGTCTGGTCTTGCCAGTCCTGAGTTGAGAGAGCTCAGCCTCCAGTTTGGCTAAATAGCTGCATCTCTCGCAAGTATTTGTGTTATGTGGGAGGAGGAGAGGGTTGTCTGTGTACATGAGGCAATTGTAACATTGCCTCAATATTCCCAAATTCACCAACTGGACAGGAGAGGACGCCAGCATCTGGCCCTTCGACATGCTAGAGAAATTAAGAAGTTAGGGGTGTAACTGAATAAGAGAGGACTTAGTAAGGAAGTGGGTACTCCTTGGGGGGGGGGAGGTTTGCTAGTGAGGAACTTTGTATAATACAGAAGTGCTAAACCTGAAAAGAAGATGCTTTTAAGACAAGTGCTGAGCTTTTTTTTTTTTTTTGGAGAAAAAAAAAAAAGCTTTTAGGAACAAGTGCTGCGCTTTTTAGTTAAGGGAGATACTGTTTAGATTACTAGTAGAGCAGTTCTAATGGAAAAAATGAAGAACAGACTTTATGGAGCCAGAAAAAGTTTAACCTTGTTAAACCAGCGCTGCCCGATGCTGCTCTAGTTGCAACTCCACGCTAAAGCGTGCTTGATAGCAGGGGCTGGAAAGAGCCAGGAATTGACCCAAAACGGCCAATAAAACTACAGTTTCAAGTCAGTAACCACTCCCACGGGGGGCAGGGAAGCAGCTCACTGTTTTTCACTGCCACTGATCAACAGAGAGACTTTCCTTTAGCCCAAGCAAAAATGGCCTCACAGAAACTTACAAAACAGTTCAAGAACAGCAAGCCTGTAACTGAACTTTTTTAAATCTCAGAAAAGTGACAAAAAAGCAAGATTTTTTTTTTGTTTTTGTTTTTTCAGAGATAGCAGAGGTTCACAAGTAATATCAAGTTATAACAGTGCAGTAAATGACCCCACACAAGAGTGCTAGGCCAAAGACAGAAAATATGCAAGTTTTGAGAAAAAACGATTTTAAAATTAAGTGCAAACAGGAAATTCAGTAAACAGCTTTTGGTTGTGCTCTAAATACAGCTACTAATGCAGAAATCAAGTTTAACAAGCCAGAAAATGCTCAAACTAGGCAACTATGCAGAAAAACTTATCAAATAAACAGAGGAAAAATACTTAAAATCTCAAAAGTGGCTCCTTTCTTCTCTCAGCGTTTTCTCCTCTTGGTGGGTGCTTCACCAACAGCCAACAAGCCTGAAAAGACGCCAAAACCACGAGGCAACTAGGTTTTAAGAGAGGAAGATAAAGGAGTTTTGGAAATGACCCCTGTTGGCCCCTGATAGCTCTTGTCTTTTAAGCCTTGAAGTAAAGGTATCTCAGTTTCTTGTTGGGTAGTTAAAATTCTTAGAATAACAAAATTCCTTTTGATTTAAAGTTCATCCAGTGTATTTAGGAACCTGTCTTCTTACATTACTTATGTCATTGATAGCATTTCTTTGAATTCCCTCGAATACTAACTGAAGATAGTCTAACCCATCTGCAAGCATACCTCTCGGACAACTAGTATCTCATCTCCAGGAAGAGTTGTTTATGATACAGGGATAAAGACCAGCTTTCCCACTCATGGATTGGAAAGGCTACAATTAATGCCTGAGCAAGCAATTAGTCTTAATACCTATAGTGTAAGTAAGAAGCTTCCCAAACTACTGGCTTTGATGGAACAATGTCTTGATAACAGAAATAACAGACATGGTGTATAGATTCATGAATGGCAGGACCAACATAACAGAACGTAGTTTAGGGTAGCTACAAAGGCAATGCACTTGGATGTAGTGTAGTTCTTTATAAAAGGGAAGAGATAAAGTAACAGAACAAATAAAAAAGTAGAGGAGGCAGTGCTGCTAACTCAGGAAACAACAGCAGAGCCTGTACAGGGTTTTAGAAACATTAAAGCTATATGCGCCATATAAAACGCTGTGGTTCATAGGTGTTTACTAGGCTAATGACCATGAGGGCCTTTTTAAGCCTAGCCATGCATCCCAAATCTTTGACAAGTTTAGGTACCCTTGATAAATATAAGCAGGGACTTGGGAGATGAAACATTTCCAAGCAGGGACCTGGAAGGCAAACCATTTGCAGGTCTTCTGTGTCCATTAGAGACATAGGAGCCAAACCAGGGATGAATTTCCTGTTCCCCATCCAATTGTCCAAGTTACACTTGAATTTGGTTATGTAGGAACTCTGCTTCACATGGATGGGGAGCCTGTTCCAGAGAAGGGGTAGTCTGTGAGATACATACCTGACTCTTCAGCAGGTCCAATTTATATCACAGGCAAGGGTTAAGTTTTTGGGAATGGGTAATTCTGGTGCGGTTTGTTTTGCCAATATACAGGAGGTCCAACAGGTTGTGGTCTGACAATGCCTTGTATACCAGGCATAGATCTCCCCTCAACAGCCTGTATAAGACATAATACAGGGATAGAGCTTTGAGATGGTCTGCATAGGACATTTTACTTACGCCCTGTATTCTTTTAATGAGGAATCTCTGTGGATGTTTCAATTGTTGGATATGCTTGGTTAGGTACAAACCAAAGCAGGCACTGTACTCAATGACTGGTATATGAATGCTGTGTATTGCCTTGGGCCTAGATGCCATACCTTTGTTTATAAGTTGCGCAACATAGAATTATTTTCTCACTACTGTAGACACTTGATGGCCAAAGGCAAGATTACAGTCTATGTGTGTTCCTAAGTCCCTGACTACTGGGTCATCTCTTTGGGGTGTGTTGTCAATATGACAGTTACCAGGTGTGGGCGACTTCCCAAAGGACAGTATTATGCATTTCTTGGCATTCAGTTTTAGTCCATGGCTCTGATACCAGTATTTGCCTATGTAAGCCCTTCCAGGAGAACATTTGTGTCGGTGGGAGATTCTATGACTGCTCCTAATTTGCAATAATCTGCATATGTAGTCAGTCAGAGACCGTTAACATTGGACATGACTTCAGAGATGTAAATGCCAAAAAGGAGCACTCCTTGTACTGATCCCTTATAGAATCCGCTTGTGACTGGCCTCTTTGTAGAGGTGGATTTCCCATTTCTAACTTTTTGGGTCCTGTCTGTAATTCAGCTGGATATAAACTCGATGACATAAGGGTTATACCTAACCTCTTGAATTTGTCAACAATGCCTGAATGGGGTATTGTGTCAAATGTCTTGCCAAGGTCAAGTTAGGCAGTGTGAACCATTTTGCCCTCATCCATTCTTTGGTGACCTTCTCAAAGAAGTCCATCATGTTCAGTTGGCATGCCCTGCTCTTAATGAAACCAGACTGGGTTGGGTCCAGTGTTTGGAGGTTTCCTATTTCATTATTGATCACTTCCATGATAATTTTTTCCATGGCTTTGCATATGAAACTAGTGAGACTTACAGGTCTGTAGTTGCCAGGGTCTGTAGATGGCCCACCTTTGTGCAGATGGATGACTGTTGCCGTTCTCCATTCCTGATGCTTGAAGCCTGTTTGGATGCTACAGTTAAACTGCAATTCCAGAAGGCCTGACAGGTCTTGTTTCATTCTTTTTAGAAGACATCCTGGGATACAGTCTGGGCCCATTAATGTAGGTTTCGTGGCCTTAGAAAGAGCAGTAAGAACCTGCTCCCTAGTGACTGTAGTGGGAGTTATATTTGCTGGTATTTCCTGAGGGAAGGTTAGGGGGGTAAAGTTGGAGCTGAATTTGTTGACCAGTAGGTTTACTATATCTTCTGGCTCAGTATAGGTGGCACCATCAGCAATGAGCTCTGCACACAAATGTGTATAGCCTTTGAGGCTGTGGATGTAGCTAAAGAATGCCTTGTGGTTGTCCTTGGCCTAGGAGGCCAAATCTATTTCAAATTTGGCTTTGGTAGACTTTACTTGTTCTCTGAGATGTTTGTTTAGTTTGATGAGAGTGCTTTTATTCTGCTGGGTGCTGCACCTTCGAATTTTTAACATGATTTTCTTCCTTCTGTTATACAGCCTACTGATGTCAGGATTCCACCAGGGCCACTTGTTTATTTTTGAGTTAGTTCTGTACTTCTTCCTGGTGGGTTCAGCTGCTTCTATGCAGCAATTAACATGCATGTATAGGGTTTCTGTGAACAGTTCCAAGTAAGCAGCAGTGACTAAAGGGTTTACAGAGGCTTGAAATTTTTCCAGGTTATCAATTAACAGTAGGAACTTAGACTTAGAGTATTTCCTGAATATTCTGGGGTTACCTGGGGTTCCAGGTTTTATTTTTGCTTCAAAGTAGACCATTTTGTGGTCTGACTAGGGGGTGTGCAGCACTCTACTATATTAGTAAGGGCCAGAATCAATATATTTGCAGCCCTGTTTGGTGTATTGACAATCTGGTCTGTAGGATCACAGGAATATAGGAGATTACTAGGCTATCGACCCAGAGGTCACTCAAGCCTAGCCATTTCATCCCTCTGTAATACCACAGAAATGTTAATTAATATCCAAGATTGCATTTAGTAATGGCTATCCATGCCCAGGAGGGTTGTGGGTGCTATCCCCAGTAAAAATTTAAGTTGCACCAAACACTCATCCAGGTTCCTCTTGAACAGTGTCATTCAGGTGCTCTGTTTCACATGAATAGGTAGCCTATTCCAAAGATGCAACAGTCACTGGTAGATAAATCTGTCCCTCCAGCATGTCCCATTTATGTGGCAGGCCACACTTAGGTGCCTGGAATGGGTAGCCCTAGTCCCGTTTGATTTACGGATATGCAGCAAGTTCATTAAGTTTGGGTCTGAGATTGTTCTGTAAGCCAGGCATATGTCTCCATTAAGAAGTCTATATGATACAGAGTATAGTGACAGGGACTTTAGTCAGTCTGGGTAAGGCACGTGCTGGAGTCCTTTAATCTTCTTTGTTAAAAACCTCTGAGGTCTCTCCAATTGCTGCAGGTGCTTTGTACGGTACACACTGAATGGGGCATTATATTCAAATACGAGCTGGATTAGTGCCAAGTTTAGAGGGATTATAACCTCTTTTGCTCTCGAGAAAGTCTTCCTTACTGCAGTAAACACATGGTGGTCAAAGTTAAGGTCACAGTCAACTTGTGATCCCAGGTCTCTTACCACTTCATGGGTACTTAGGGTATTGTTGTTGATTTGACAGTGTGAAAGGACATTGTTTGTGCCGAAGGGAATGATAATACTTTGCATTCAGTTCAAGACTGCGATTAAGACACCAGCCATTGGTCTGCGTAAGACCCTCCTGGAGTATACTGACATAATTTGAGGATTCAGTAATTGCACTCAGTTTGCAGTCATCTGCAAACTTGGTCAGACACAAACCTTTAGTTTGACCTGAACTTCTGACAAGTATATATTAAACAGTAGAAGGCCCAGAACTGACACCTGTGGCACACTGCTGGCAATAGGTCTGCTGGTTGATGTGGAGCCACCCACTCTGATGTGTGTCCGGTTTGCAACCCATCTTACAACGAAGGGGTTTACATTCAGTTTCTAAGTTTATCAATAATGCCTGAGTTGGGATTATTTTGTAATCCTTTGCCAAGTTGAGGTATGCTGTGTGCACAGATTTGCCCTTGTCAATGGCCCTGGTCACATTTTCAAAAAAAATCCACCAGATTTAACAGGCAAAATCTGCCCTTGACAAAGCTGAGTTGGGTAGGATCCAGGGTTTGGAGGTAGTCTATGTCTTTATTTATGAGTTCCACAGTGACATGTTTCATGGTCTTACAGATGAGGCTGGTCAGGCTTACGGGTCTGTAATTCCCCAGGTCTGTTGCTAGGCCATCTTTGTGGAGGGGGAATAACCATTGCTGTTCTCCATTCCACAGGAACAAAGCCTGTGGTTAGACTATGATTGAAAAGAGTAATTAATGGAGATGCTAGTTCATGTTTTAGCTTGTTTAGAACATAGCCTGGGATGCCGTCTGGTCCTATAGAGGATATGTTTTTTGCCTTGGACAAGGCTTTGATGACCTGTTCTTCAGATATATAGGGTGGGGGTGAGGGAGTTTGGGGGAAGGTTTTAGATAGGTTTGGAGGGGATAAGGGAGTGAAAATTTCACCAAACCTATCTGCTAGCTGGTTTGCTATCTCTGTGGGGTCAGTGTGTGTGATATCATTGGTCACTAGTGCTGCACATGCTTGGGCTACCTTTTAGGCTACGTACATACATAGCTATAAAAGGCCCTATGGTTATCCTTGACTGTGCCTTGCTAAGTTTTTCTCAAAGAAACCCTTAGAGGATTTGACAAGTTGTGTTATTTGTCTGTTGAGGCTGTGCAGGATGCTTTTACATTGTTGGGGGTCTCACTTTTGTTTTCTTTGACAGCAACTTTTTCTGTTTATTGTAAAGTTTGTCGATACTGCATGTCAACCATGGTGTCTTGTTTTTACTTGGGGCTGTGGCTTTGATTCTTTCTGGTACAGCCAAGTCTATATACTTCTGCAGCTGATTGTACAGATCTTTAGTGTAAGCTTCAGTGTAGTTACCACTTCCAGCTGGGGGTGGGGCCTAGAATGCATTTATACCTTCACCTAGGAGGGTATAGTTTGCCTTGGTGAAGTTTTTTAGTCCAATTTTACCCTTTGTGAGTTCTGGTGTTAGTGTCAGCTTGAAGGTGACTGATTTGTGGTCAGATTTAACTAATGAGGGTCCAACAGTTGCGGTGGTGCATTTGTTTGACATGTTAGTGAGGAACAGATCTAGCATGTTTGTTCCTCTTGTCGGAGTATGAACAATTTATTCCAGGGCATATCAGTTAACAAAATCAAGGAACTTTTGCTGTAGCGAGTTAGGGCTAGTGTAGGTTTCCCAGCTGATGGTGGGATAAATGAAATCCCCCATAACCAGAGTGTTCGGTAATATTTGGATTGCCTCCAGTTTGGTCAAGTAGGCTTAGTGCACGTTAAGGCCCATGAAGGAGGATCTACAACTGGCTATGACTTGAATGGATGCCTTATCCACCGTAACCTGAACTTGGAGTAACTCCATGGAGTTATCTAGTCTAAATAGATGGGAGGTGAATTTATCCCCAATATAAATAGAAACACCGCCTCCTTTGGTTCTCACATGTTCATTTTGTGATCTGAAGGTGTGGAAGGCATTGTAGCTTTGCAAGGCTGCGGTACTCTTTGAGGCCTTGAACCAGGTTTCTGCGACTGCACAGACATCTACATCTTCCAGTGATAGAAGTGTTTCCAGGGTGTGCAGTTTTTGGTTTAAGCTCCAAGCATTCAGCGGCATAACCCTAATTTTCTTATGATTGGCAAATTTCATGTTGGTAAATTTGTTTTTGAGACTTTACCTAAAAAAGGCACTATGGGGGAGGCAAGAGCCTTTGACAGCAGCTAAAAGCCTAGAGGTGCCAGGTGAAAACAGTCTCTGGCAAAGCAGTGAGGTTTGTCGACCATATAGCTTCCCAGGTTGACAGGAACTGGATCCCACTTGAATGACAAACAAAAAAGTAATAAAACAAAGTGACACCTTCAACATGAAGCTCAACTAATAGGCAGACTTAGAAAATAAAACTTTTACTTTATTAATGCTGCTAGTAACAAAAACACGCCACTCTGGCTTCATCAGGCAAACAATCTGAAAACATCAATTAAACCACTTAAATAGTCACGTCAAGTCACATGACAAAGAAAAAATAATTAATTAAAAATCTATTAAGTTAAAGTGACGACCAACGAATATACATATTAAGTACTAAAAAGACCATATTAAAATTATATTCATAAATACTTTAAATACTACAGAAAATGTTAGAAAGAACATCTTATTATATGGTTGTTATGAATGACTTCAATTATTTTGGTCTCCTTTGCAATTCCTTTAGAGTTGGTTTTAAAGTAAAATTATCATTGAGCCCAGGATATTCATGGGCTCTGAATCGTAAGATCCATTTATTTTCTAAACCCTTGATATAGTTACTCAGATCTCCCTCTCTTACTGTTTCATAAACATTCTGTAATATTAAAAAGTTAAAAACAGCTGAGACATCTGTATTTCTTATATGTCTAATCATAACATTAGTTTCCAATTCTCTTCTTATATCAGAAAGACATTCACAGATTCTATCTTTTAGTTTCCTATTAGCCTTACCAATGCAAAAGGCATCACACTGTGAACATCTGCACATGTAAATAGTATTTCTTGTATTACATGTGCCATGGCTTTTTAAAGTAAAGGTCTTATGCGTTACTGGATGCTTAAAGGATATATCGGTATTGATATATTTACAAAGTTGACAGTTAAAGCACTTCTGAGTACCTAATTTTTGTATAGGCATCTTATTAATGTATTTTATTGTTCTTTATAACATAGTCTTGCTTAAGATTATTAGAATTTTTAAAACCAAATACTAAATTATCCATGGTAATGTCTTTAAACATAGGCCAATATTTCCTTATTATATTTTTTTACTTTGTGGCTATTAGCATCATATGGTAAAATACACCTAAACTGTTTAACAATATCTGTCGTCATAAAGTTCTTCTTACCTTTGTTTAGGCCTTAATGGGGGGGGGGGGGGGGGTTGTGATAGATTTATGTTTTTGGGATCCCATAAATGAAAGGGATCCATGGGCTAGAAACATTAAAGTACTCAAAAGTATCGAATGTAATTTCCCAATTAGGATGCAGATCATACATATAGCTTTTAACATAAGAAATAATACTATTAACTTGATGAGAATCGATCCTTTCATAATCACTAATATTTAACAACTCAAACATTTTCAAGTTATAATAGCATCCAAAATAACAATGCCCCCACCTTTGTCTGCTGTTTTTATAACAATATCAGTATTAAAAAATCAGTGATTTAATTGCTTGCAATTGTGCATAGTTAAGATGGTAAAAAAGTTTATTATTAGTAATATTTAACTGATAAATATCATTTACAATAGCTTCTTCAAAGGCTGATGCAATGGATTGTTAAATGGAAAAAATATACTTCTAGTAAAACATGTAATATTAGTCTTTTTTGAAGTATCAACTCCATATAACAAATTAAGGTTTAAAGATCTCACAAATATAAATGTCAAATGTATTCCCTGGAATAAAAGTTAAGGCTTTATTTAAGACAGTAAATTCATGTTCTGTAAGGGCATACTTCGACAGATTAAAAAGAATACCATTTAAGTCCATGTTTGACTCCTAGTGGTCATTCTCTATCCTGTATATCATGTTCTGGAATGCCCCCGATTCACATTATAGCTTCGCTGATTCTTCGGTACTGAATAAGGCTCATTTATCTGTAAAGGAATGTCCAAAGGGTCTAAGGCTGAAATTATGTTAGGCAGTGTTTTTTTTCCTGGACCAATAAGCGATCATGATTCACTACGCAGAAGGAGGATACGGAACCTACTCCAATGGAAATGCCTCACACTACAGCTGATGCACAGTCTACTGAAATAGCTCGTTCTACCAGTAATAATATTCACACACTCAACTAAGTACCTGTTTTACCTGTAATAGTCGATTCTAACATTATTTCAGCCTCAGACCCTTTGGACATTCCTTTACAGATTAATCATTTGTGAGACCTTTAAACCTTAAGTTGCTATATGGAGTTGATACTTCAACATAACATCTTTAACTAGGAGAAGTACATTTACTCCAATTAACAATCCATTGATAGCAGCCTTTGAAGATGCAGTTGTAAATATTTATCAGTTAAATATTACTAATAAACATTTTTACAATCTTAACTATGCACAATTGCGTGCAATTAAGTCGCTCTTTTTTAATACTAATATTGTTATAAAAACAGCAGGCAAAGGTGGGAGGCAAGTTATTTTGGATGCTGAATATTATGACTCAAAAATGTTTGAGTTGTTAAATAATAGTGATTATGAAATGATAGATTCTCATCAAGTTAGTCTTATTATTTGTTATGTTAAAAAGCTATATTTATGATATGCATCTTAATGGGCAAATTACGTTGGATACTTTTGAATACTTTAATGTTTCTAGCCCGTGGATCCTTTTCATGTATGGGATCCCAAAATACATAAATCTATCACTACCCCCCCATTAAGGCCTATAGTTTCATCTACAGGTTGGGTAACAGAGCCTATTTCTAATAACTTAGAATTCCAACTTAAAAAGGCTTTGAAGTATTCTACAACCATCGTTAAGGATACATCAGAATTTTTAGAACATCTTTATTCCTGGTGTAAGGTCAATGGTAATGTTGCTGATAGTTATTTTGTGACTTTAGATGTAGAGACCCTATTTACATCAATACCTAATGAAATAGGCATAGATTTTTTGACATAATTAATTAGTTCTTGTTTAGTTTTCTCCCCTACTGAAATAAAAGCTATATGTGCTTTAACTGAGTTGGTTTTATGTAATAATATTTTATTTATTTCATAATACAATATATAAACAGTGTACAGGTGTAGCCATGGGTATGCCCATGGCTAATAGTTACGCTAATTTGGTGGTAAACAACTGAGAGGTGAAATTTGTTTTTAAAAAGTTGAAGAATTTAATTTTGGCAAATATATTTTATAGACATTTTGTTGATGATTTGGAAAGGGTCTTTAGATTTTTTGCATTCAACGTCAGATTTTTTATGCTTTAAATATACTATTTATTTCACGCAAATTGCATTTTAGATATTAGGTTATTTAAGAATGTTAATGGTACTATTGAAACCACAATGTTTAACAAGGAAGTGAAGAAAAATACTTACACAAATATACCATGCATCTCCCTCATATTTGTTACCCAAAAGGGCCCATAACTATACCAGAAGAATGTAGTGCCCCTGAAATCACAGACACTCAGGTTAAAACAGCCCTCTCCAAAGCCAGAAACACAGCATCAATGGGACTGGATGGTGTCCCAGGCTGCTTCCTACATGAACTCAAAGATGAGCTAACCCCTCACCTAAACACACTGTTTAAACTCAGCCTCTCCACAGGCTACGTGCTCACAGAGTGGCGCACAGCAACGGTTATTCCGCTCCACAAAGGTGGAGCCACAACAGACCCCAGGAACTATCGCCCTATAAACCTGACTAGCTTGGTCTGCAAAGCTATGGAGCGCATCATCATGGATCTCATTAACAGAGACATTGGAAACCTCCAAACACTGGACCCAACCCAGTTCGGCTTTGTTAAGGGCAGATTATGACTCCTAAACCTGGTTTATACTAGGCTTATAAATGCCTTTGGACAGATAGCCTAGTACCTACCTATGAACCTATTTATGAATATAATTTTAATATGGTCTTTTTAGTACTTAATATGTATATTCTTTGGTCAGCACTTTAACTTTTTAATTAATTATTTTTTGTCATGTGACTTGAAGTGACTATTTAAGTGGTTTAATTGATGTTTTCAGATTGCTTGCCTGATGAAGCCTGAGTGGCAAACGTTTTTGTTTCTAGCAGCATTAATAAAGTCAAAGTTTTATAGTCTGCCTATTAGTAGAGCTTCATGGTGAAGGTGTCACTTTGTTTTATTACTTTTTTATTTGTCATTTTGTTTATCTGGCTTTATCTATGTGGTGGTACTTGTTTTTATTATTTTTTTTATTATTCCCTTTTGAATGACACCAAAAACTAAGCTAATTATTAAAATCAGTCATTTTTTGTTTATACTGTGGCATCATTCTAGGTGAGGGTGGTATGATACTCAAGACTAGGAACATACCTGCTTGGGGCACATACTCAGAGACCTCACTCATATCTCTCTTCATATAGTCTAGTCAGGTACATCTCAGGTCATTCACTCCAACATGAATTATGACAGAGTCATAATGGTACTTGTTGCTGAGGGACTTGAGTGCATATGTGATTGGATGAATCCTGTCACCAGACAGGCAGCTGACTGTGACTTTCTCCTTGTCCATCCAAGTGAGTGGGACATCCGTGTGTCTCACGATTAAGTCTCCAGTGACTAGAAAATGTGTTGTTTTCAGTGTTATACCTTACTGGCTTGGTGTTGCTATGCATCATGGGCGCAGTGGGAACTGTGATAGTTTTAGCAGTCTTGTGTTTTGGAGGTCTCTGGTATTTTGAAAGAACCTCTGCATATGTTGATTTTTGTGTTAGATGCATACTATGTGTATGAGTAGTGGTACTATGTGGATGGGCTGACAACCTCTTCTGCGTTACTGTTTTGAGTGTCAGACAGCATAGATTCAGGATTCTTGGTGTAGATACATCTCTCACACTCTGTACTAGAGTGAGTTATTAGTAGAGGGTTGTCAGTGTACACGAGACAATTTCTGCACTGCCTCAAGAGACCTAAGTCAACAAGGTTGGCAGGAGAAACAAGGGTGGTCCAAATGTGCATAACACTTGGTTGAATACTGTTAACACCAAGGGGGGCTTTTCAGGATCGATCAAGGAGGAGCTCAGTGCATGGATATTTCTGCCTGTTTTTTTTTGTTTTTTTTGGTAGTTTAATAGGTTTCAGCTTACTAGTAGTATATCTTTGATCGGGAAAGTACTAAGGATAAGGGCTACACTAATGTACTACAACTGTAGCTAAGGAAAAAAACTATTGAATTAATCTGTCTGGCTATGGCGCACAATTGCGTTGCAATCAGCTTTGCTGCACAATGTGCAAACAAGCAGAAACCTGATCAAATGCTCTGTCCTTGTATGTTTGCTGTAGTACATTATTCCCAATTAACAGTGGGGTAATTAAAGTTGCCTATGAATATGGTACTGGGTTGGATGTGAGTGTTTACAATATGTTTAAATACATCTTATGGGTTTACTGGATCATAGAGGTGGACCTACAGCTTGCAAGGAAGTGCTATGAGATTTTGCCTATGGCGATTTGAACACGGAGAAGCTCAAGAGCATTGTCCTGCTTGACTAGCCTTGAGGAATATTTATTTTTGATGTAAATCAAGACAACTCCACCTTTAGTCCATGTCTGTATAGTAGCTGGTCTAAATGTGTGGAAGGCATTACAGCCTTGCACTGTTGGTTTGCTCTCCGCAGCTTTAACTCATGTCACAGTGACCACACAGACATCAGCATTCTCTAGGGTGAGTAGAGCTTGTAGAAGTAGAGTTTTTTTGTCTCAACTCCAGGCATTAAGCAGTAACACCTTTACATTTTCTTAGTTATGATTTGGTATATTGGAAGTACTTTCAGTTTGGCATTACCTATAAAAGTCACTATGGGGGAGAATAATGTTTTAGCCAATATTCAAAAGCCTGGAGGGGACAGGTGCAGACCATCCCTGGCAAAGCAGCATGGTCTGCTGACTATCTCCTTCTATGCCGACAAATACTGCACCCCCTTAAAATCACACCAATAATTTAGGCAGTTATTAAAGTTGATCATCTTCTGTACATATTGTGGTATCATCCTTAGAAAAGATAAAATGCTGTTCAATGCTAGGCTTATACCAGCCAGGGACATACATTCCAAGAACTCCATGATGTCTCTCTTCATATACTCTAGGGGGTATGTCTCAGATCAGTCATTTACTCCCACATGAACTGTGACAGAGTCATACTGGTACTTGTGGCCCAATGACCAGAATGGGTGTGTAATGTGGTAGATCCTGGCCGCTGATAAGCAACTCATCATGAGTTTTTCCTTAGCCTAGTGAGAGGGACATCAGTGTGCTTCACAATGGAGTCTCCAATGACCAGACTGTTGGATTATGAGGTGGCTTGGCTTACAGGTTTAGAAGTAGAAACTCCACATGTTGATGAGGATGTTGCTTTGAAAGACTTCATTTGGGGCTGCTAAGGATATTTGTTTTGTGTACTTTGTCTAGGAGGTCTTTGGGGTTTATGACGGTTACATTAAAGTGCCTCAGCATATATGGGTCTATCCATCTGCTTTGAACTGTGTGTGATGGTTGCAGCATGTGTACTGACAACCATTAGGAGTGCTTTTATGTGAGAGCTATGCCTCCTGTGACATTGTGTAAATACATCTCTTACATATCATATCAGTTTGTTTGAGAATTAACTGGTTGTCAGTAAACATGAGGCAATGTCTCCATTGCCAAAGAATGCCCATATCCATGCTGGTAACAGAGATAGTGGGAAAGTTCACATCTACGGCAACAGACCATTTTTTATTGATTACACAGTTAAAGTGAGAATATCAGGAGTATCTGGTTTGCAACTCTGGGGGCAGTGCTTGTCACTGCAAACTAGTCGCCCTATATGCAACTAGGTACTGATGAAATTTCAAGGGTGATACCAGTAAGTCGCAAGCTTTGTGTGATATTATCTAGTTGCTAGTATCCGACATGGGGCAGGATCTGGGATCAGAAAGAGGCAAGGGAAAATAAAACACAGCACCTTTGTATGAAAGTCAGACATCCCCTTTACCACCTTTTTGAGGCAATGAAGACTGGAACTATCCTGGGAGTGCTGATAACAAATCTAACAGTGGACATTTTCCAGTGGGAGGAATACAGGATCCAAAACCTGCCTGTGTGACAAAGTGCACAGTCTGCTGGTTCTTTGGGATGGTTTTTCATGCCTTGCTGAACTCAAGAGACTCCACCATCACCGGGAGTCCCATACCAGAATCAGAACTGCAAAGCAGAAACAAACACGTCATCCTCTCACAGTCAGTGCTGCAGATGGCAAGACTGCTGCTTCAGAGCTTTCTTCAAGCAGAAAGCAAGTCTCATCTACTGTTGGAGTTGCCTACACTTGAAAAGGTACAATTGTGTAAGGTCTTAGCATAACAATGGATGTCCTACTTCTCACTGTTGCAGTATTCTTTACAAATGAGATATTTTGCTGAGGATAGCAGAATGTCCGGCCAGCATACCAAAGCCTTAGCTCCTTCCACGCTTCATACATCATGCCCTACATCCAAGGTGTAGGCTTCATAAGTGAATATGCAACTATGTAGGTAGTCTATTAAACTGGGTAAAGGTTTTTGACAACAAAGTTGATCTCATTTTATAATTTTATGAGATGTGAAATGTGCTTCTGCTGCTGAAGTATTTGTGTGGTTTTGTATTTTTGTATTTTGAAGTATTCTAAATACTTTATATAGTGTCGGGAATTTTTCATAGTAATATCAATGACTTGCATTTGACAATGAGAGTAAGGCTAATTTATTATTATTTTTCTTAATTATTATGTTTTATGAAGATATATAGATGTTTTTTAATTGATTTTAATTTTAAGCTCAAAAGGTAATATAGCTTTAAACTTTTGGAGCCGATACCACCTGACTAATTTGAAATAGTATTTAAATGGTGTTAGTGGTTGAATAATCCATCTGAAGAAATTCAAGGATTTTACCTGAATGAAAAGCACTTCATGCAATAAAGGTCTGTAGCTCACAGCGAAGGTTGCCTGTCGTTTATTTGGTGGAATAGTGAAAGGCTTATCAGGTGCCTCTTGGAAGAGCTCTTACTCCTGTGAAGCTATCTCTGTTGCCTCTGTGTAAAGGAAGATATGGAAAGATAATTTCTCAAACTTAGAAATAGCAGAAAGAAAGATCTGGCCTTCCCCTTATTTATTTATTTCAGTTTGATGACAGGGGAGGTGCACTGGGCCTGGGGAGACCGTTTTCAGTGGAGGCCCGGGGAGAAAAGCTCCACAATACAAAGTTTAAGTACATGATTAAATTACAAGAAAATTACAAGATTAATTACAATGAAAATTACATGATTAGTTACAAAGAAAAATTCATGATTAGTTGCAAAGAAAGTTAGGATTACAAACAACAGGTAGCATTCTAAAGAAAAGAGAAATAACATATTTACAATTTAGTTCACAGGGCTTAGGGTTATTTTAGTGGAGGCTTGGAGAGAAAAGCTAGACATTAAAGTTTATTTACAGAATACTTACAGTGGAGGCTCGGGGAGAAAGCTCCACAATACAAAGTTTTATCACATTATCAATAACAAAGAAGTTAGGGATTGCAAGCAACAAGTAGCATTCAAAGGAGTGAGAAAAGAAATAAGCAGTTTAGCTTCAGGAGAGTGAAAACAGGCATATAGAATCATGGCTAAAATTGTTGTTTACAGAAATAATCATTAAGTTAAAGTGAGTTTAGGGAGGTAAGAAGGTTAACCTGGGGTAAGCGGAGGGGAAAGCATGAGAGGAATGGGTGGAAGAGTACAGTTGTATTTCCTATTTAGATAGAGGTAAGAATGAAGTTGAGTTTTGAAGTTATTAAGGTTGTCACAGGTCCTCAGTGTGGAGGGCAGAGCATTCCATTTTTTAGCTAGGGAATAAAATAGCAGTAGCTGCCCAGCAGGGCGCTTGGGTTTATGGATGATGATCAAGTTTTGGTGGGTAGATCTAAGGGGTCTGGGGGGGGTTATAAGGTTCCAGAATATTGGATAGTGCAGGACACTTAGTAGGTTGGAACAGTAATTAGTGTGCAGTGGTGATTTGGTGGCGGTTAAGTAGATTGGGGAGTTCAAGCCAGTTTAGAGAGTGAAGGGAGGTGCAGTAGTGAGAGGAGGATTTTGCATTTGTGGCAAATCTGGCTATTTTATTGTAACATACTTCCAGTTTGGAGGTGAGAGAGGAAGATAAATTAGTGAGCAGAGGAGCGCCATACATTAGAGAGGGGAGTAGGTAGGTGGTGGCGAGAGTTAGTCTGGTGGAAGGAGAGAGGAAGTGATCGTTTCTGTAAAGTAAGCCTAGTTTTATGTGGGTTTTCTTGATATTTAGCTGGATGTGATTGTTAAATTTTAGGTGTTCATCAATGGCTACACCAAGAAGTTTGGCTGAGGGTATGACCTCGATAATGGAGTTGTTAAGACTGGTGATACGGAGTAAGTTTTTGTCGACAGGGAAGGATTTTGAGGGAGAGAATAGAAGGATCTTTGTTTTGTTGGCATTTAGTGAGAGGTGATTTTGGAGCATCCAATTTTCGGTGGTGGAGAAAACAGTTTGAGTTAGAAATTGGAGATCTTTTAGTTTAGAGGCATGACAGATTAGAGTGAAATCATCAGTGCATTGCACAATTTTGGTGTTAGGTATGGCTTTGTGGAAGTTGTTAATAAAGATGTTGAAAAGCAATGGGCCAAGGATTGAACCTTGGGGTACTCCAGTGGGGGTTGGGAGGAAAGTAGAGGTGGCCTGGCCCCATTTCACGGCTTGGGATCTATCAGAAAGGTAGCTGGAGAACCAGGAAAGAGTTTTATTGGAGATATTGAGGTTAGACAGATGATTATCCTGCAAGGTATTAAAAAGCTCAGTTGCTGCGGAGCCAAAAAGATTCTGGTTGTCTAAAGGACAGTTCAGCAACTTAGCCTCAATGTCTTCAGGAGGGGACTGCAATCAGGAATATCTCATCATAACAGACCCTGATGCAGCCACCATAGAGGAAGCATCAGCAGCATCATAACTACATTTCATAGAGTGATGAGCTACTTTGGAAGCAGAACTCAAAAGGGAAATGGCAGAGGATTTACCTTCTGAATCAGGTAATTTGGTCACAACACCCCCAAGCTGAGGAATAAGAGTCAGCACGTATCTAGTCATATGGGTCTGGTAGTTTGTGGTTCTGAAAGGTGAAGATGGCAGGGGTATACACTTTTTACCCACCTGTCCATAGCACGACTGTACTTGTTAGTAGGTAAAAGCTTGCAATTTAGCTGACTTATCAGTACACAAGGAAATTGGGCTTTTATATAAAAACGCCTGAGCTTCAGGAACTTTACAGGACCTGACAGATTTCTTTGGAGAAGGAGGCTGGTAATCAGGAGTCTGTGAAGTAGAAGAAAAAATGTCCAAGACTTCATCCAAAATGGGGGGGGGGGGGCTGAAGGCCAGGGTGAATCAGTCTGCAAAATGTCATAGTATCTCTTCTGAATATCAGAAATATGGAAACAATCCCACTTAAAGTGCTCCATCATGCATACAACAGTCCTCCAAACACAATTCTTCAAAGGGTGAATCTGGGGAAAGGGAATTCTTTTCCTCAAATCCCAGAGCAAAAGGGGAATGAATTTGAGAGGAGTACGCCAAGGACTCCTCCCCAGAATCTTAGTCCACCTCCTCCGTTGAGAAGTCAGAGTCTCGAGGATGCTTAGTAGGAGTAGAGGACCATGGAAAAGAGGGAGGAATAGATGACCCCTGAGGGAGCTTAAATGCCATAAAGGCTTTGAAATGACCCCAAGTCAAATCCTGCCAGTGTTTGTGCAGTGCCTTTGCTACAGGAGCCACTTATTGGGTCTTCTGTTTCTTTTTCAGAGGATCATCATCCATGCAAAACTTAGGGGGTTCAGACCCTTGCCTGACTTCAATAAGGGAACCAGAGACTTCTGCCAAGCAAGAATCAGTGGAATCCACCTAGGCACCTCTGAAATTATCAGACAAGTGTCCCCCTCCTCACCTAGATCAAACATAGGCACAACCTCAGCAGCCCCATGTCACTTCCAACAGGGTCACAACTGAAGGGGGCTTACTTGGAACCAGACAGTCCTCGGGTTCTTCATCTAATGCAATGGAGACATCTGGAAGAGGCTGGATAGCAGAAGATTCAGTACATTTTTTTCTATTTTTTTTTTCTTACACAGAGGCTGAACGTCAGGGCAAGTGTATTTGGAAGCCATGGTTCCCCGAGCCAGAAGCTTCAATGGCTGGTTTTCTAAATAGACAGAAAGGAAAGATAGATGGTTGCATAAGGTCTTCAGCATAAACACTTGACAAATCACACTCTGAGTATGGCAGTGGGCAGCACCTAGACAAAAAAAGGCACTTATAAGTCTGTTCTTATGGGAAATCTGCCTCCCACACTTACATTTTCCCTCCCTAGATGACATGTAAAAGGTAATACAACCAAAGGAAAAAAAAAAGGAAGGAAGAGACTCCAATGGGACACTTATCTTTTGAAGGCTTGATAGCTGTAGCAACTCAATAAACGACTCGCAGCCGACTGAATTCTAAAGATACATTCAGACTGCCTACAAAGAAGTTTTGAGGATTAAGTACTTGTTCATGACTTATGTGCATACGCCTTACACGTATGACATACATCTGACATATGGCACCAAGAAGGAGCTAAGGCTCTCCTTGCTATCTTCGGTAGGATATCCCATTTGTAAAGAACACTGCAACAGTAATAAGGAAGGATATCATAAGATGCGGTGGTGGAAAGAGGATAATAAAAGCCCTCGACAAAAGTGAGGGCCTGTTTCTCTGCATGTCACTGATCAGGTCCTGAGAGAGCTAGCTAAAAGGCACTTCCCTGAAGAAATAAACATCTTGTTTGAGTTCTTCCTTAAGCCATGATAATACCAATCACATCATTTTGTGCAGGGAAGCCTCCAAGCCTGTGAGCACAACCACTGCAGTAACACAGCAAATGTTAAAGCAGCAGATATGAGATTCATGGAAGAAACCGTACAATAACTCTACAGGGTCAAGACTCCAGAAAGTTCACATCAATGGGAGAAACTGGGGGAGGTGATATGAACAGCTGTTGGTTTTAAACTACAATGTGGCAGAAAACTACTCTCCTGCAATATCTGCCCAGAGCCTTGGGCTGCCAGATGGCAAGAAGGCAAAGTGCTGAGGTCTCTGGGGCTTATGCTAAACCAATAAGATCACAAGGAAGTCAGCATCGGGATGCTTGTCTAACTTCTCTAATCACTAAAATGTGGGTATGTAGAGGGTACCCTCCTTCTTGAGTGTTGAAGGGGAAAAGTCAGGCAGACTGCATCCTAATTGCTCGGACTACATGCTTAACTGGCACCATACAGGGATAACCAGGGGGGTACTCGGACCTCTTCCTCAAAAACTCTACTAAGTATTTACTGGCAGATGGAAGAAGTGTTTGAAACCAGTTTAACTCATTTCCTTATCAGCTGAAGGTCTTTCTGAAGGCATAGACTCATCTGGAGGGGGGCTTGGCCTTAGGGTTCTCAAATTCCTTAAAGAAGCCTAGCAGTGATGGAATACCATATCACCCACTAAATCTGGGAGTAAGCTCACATGTAACCAAGGCAATTGCGTGGCTGATGCACACTGGGTGTCATGGGTCAAGGAATTAGTAGGTTACAGCACACCAGCCAAAGGCAGAGCATGTTAGTGACAAGGCAGCAACTCACTTGTTAAGAATTTGGACATTCACCATAAGAGTATGATCCCTCAAATGCAACTCAAGCTACCACCAACCACTGCTGCAATTTGACCTCAAAAATGATATGCTGGCCCAATTTGGCTAGTGAGGACTGACTGAGGCAGGAATATAACTGCTCCTTCGAAGAAAGATTAGAGACATCTGGCACTTGTAAATGTACCAGGGGTTGGTCTTCACAAGAAACTTGAGTTACATCCCTCAGGATGTGCAGGAGGCACACCTGCTCTGGTCCACTCATTCTCCACACAAATAGAAAACCTATATGGATTTGAGTCTTTGCTAGCAAAAGACAAATGGATTGAAAGTCTCCAGCTTAACAATGGACTCATCCTTTGAATGGCTAGGACTTGATCTTCTTTTAAAGTGTTTGGCTCTGTTGTAGTACTTCAACTTATGCCTGATGACGAGTGGAGGACTTCCATACTGGCCCTGCATAGGGAGCTCTCCATGGTCACTAGCTTTCATAACAATGTAAGCCAAAAGAGTCACCCTTTGGCACATTCAAGTGGTAGGATCAAATCACAAGTACTTGTAGCAGATTGTAAAACTTTGCAGGATTAAATCAATACTTGCGGCAGTTTGCAAAACTGTGCTCCTCTTAAAAACAATTAAGTCAATGCTGTTGTAAGTCTTTGCTTGCAGTCTGATGGCAACATGGATGGAATGTGTTTAGGCATGAGAATACAGAACTTCACAGACAATTACAAGGAGTGTGATACAAACTGTGCAAGTAACATATACAGCCATCACTGGACATGGTCCTTGTAAATTGTTTTTTTCCAAATGACTGGTGGAGAAGATGAATCTAGCCAAGAAACCATAAAAGCACATCCTTAAAAGAAAACCAGGCATGACATGAAGTAGGAGGCCAAAAGTCTGTTCCTAGGAACAAATCAATATTATCAAAGGAAGAAAAGGAAGAATAAACAATGTTTAGTTCTTTTTAGCTTTAACAGATGAGCATACAACTTTCTCAGTGAAGAAATTTAATTTAAATGTTATGTAAAATAGTTTTCTGTTAGATAGAAGGTCCCTTCAAATTAATCATCCTATGGGAAAAGAAAATATAGCTGTTTCACTATTTCCCAAAAATCACTGTCTATGATAAGAACTGCAATCTGACCACCACAGTTTAGGGTGTCATCTTACTGACAATAAGTTGAGAGGAGGGGGATATGTGAGTAGTTTTCCTCTTTAATGAAGTACGAGATGAGGCTTAAGGCAGCAACCAAAAACATAGTGCCCTACTTTTATAAGACAAAATATTTCCTAATACATCTAGTATAATCATTTTTCAGGGATGGAAGCAGAAAGTGAAATCAATAAGGACAGTGTCCATTTTTCAGATGTTCAGCTTGTGCAGTCTCATACTTTAGCAATAACCTGTGACTTGGTGTGGGTAACACAGGACTTACCCACAGTTGGTGTGGTTTGATGATGAAGGTGAAGTCCAGGCGATTAAACAAACCCAACTGTGGGTAAATCCTGCACAGGAGTGGGTTACTATTATACAGTGGTATTATTTAAAAATTAAAAGTCTTACCTTTTCTAAATAATGTCATTGTATAAACAGACTTTAGTGTTCTTCTACCATCTTCAGATAGTCTGGGGCATCCAAGATACGTACTGGGCATGCTCAGTACAGTACTGTATCTGCAGATTTTGTTAAGGTACTGAAAAGTGTGATGGTCCACATTTCCACTAATACTGTAGGTCCATGGTTTTCTGGCAAATCACTAGTGAATAACAATGGACATCTTAGATTTTGAAGGCATGAAACTGGGAGGTATGCCAAGCAGTGCTCCAAATGTCAAGATTTTTTAAATACATTTTTAAACATACTGTATTTAGTTCACTGAGCATTTTATGGGTGTGGAATATTTTTTTTTAAATAATTTAAATTCTCTGCACTGAAATAGAAAAAGAGTTAACACAACATCATCTTGAAGGGAACACAGTTTACAATGTGCATGCTGATTGGTCTGTGCAATCAATCAGAGTGCACAGTTTTGAATATTAAATTAGCTTCATTAAAGTTTCTCTACACTGTTAGTTTCAGCTTCTTTGATGAACAATTCTGGATGAAGCCCAAGCTATACCAAGAAAGGGCAGTATAACAGATATGTTTTAAATATTGCTCTAATTTATCTTAAAAGTTAATAGGAGAGGCTTTGCTTTTATGATCCAAGCAATGAACTTCTGTGGCATTACTGACAGATGGTAGGTGATTTGGCAGAACATCAGCTGTTTTACAAAGGATAATGATGATGGAGAGATGACAGGGGTCCTGATGGAGAGATGAAACGTCAGAAACAAAAACAGAGTAGTAGTGCTGAAATTTAATTCATACTCAAGTCTTAGTGAGTACGTTCGCGAGGAGTAAATCAAAAATAAAAAAGATAGCTGGGTGCACAAAACCTAGGATAAAAAAAGTGCCCAATCCTTGTAGGCGCACTGGTGCCAGGACTGGAAAAAAAAATGACAGTATAGAATCCTCAAAATATGGAAACCTTCCTATAATGGGGCCAGGCCAGGCTCAGGTGGAGGATGGCACCCTATTGTAAGAAGGAAGTAGCAGTCCATAAAAATGACAAATTGCTTGGCTAAAGAAGAGCCATAAAGATGATAGAGTGGACTATTGAGGGACTATTGAGGTTAAGAAAGAAATTATGCATTGTTACTATTATATAAAAAGCCCAGAATTTCCAGACACAAGATATACAAAACGATTAAGAGAGAAATTAGAGGAAAGAAAAATACTTCTGCAGGAAAAACTGTCAGAAGCTGCAAATAGCTAAAGAAATAGAAGTTGAAGTTATGGAGTTCCTGCGAAGTGAAGACTTTAATGTAGAAGGTCTAAAACAGACTACATCACAGCATGATGGAGTGAGTCCCCAGAATAAGGCAAAGCAAGAAGTTCAGGAGACATGTGAAGAAGAAATATGGACAAGGGAAAGGAAAACAAATTTAATATGGTGTAATATTTATGCAAAGGAGAAAGCACAGCTAACCAATACAAAATGAGCAGCACCAAAGATATCTGAAGAAAAATATAGGGAAAGGAATCCAGATATGGAAAATCTTACAATACAAAAAAAAGAAGAAGACTAAGAGGAAAAGTAGAAAAAGAGATTAGTAATGGAGAAGTCATAGAAATAGAAATTGAGGTTACGGAACAGCTGCAAAGAGAAGGATTCGGTGTAGTAAATCGAATACAGAAAGCACCACAACAGGACAGAGCAATGGATATCCAAATTAAGGGAAAACCAGTGGAACAGAAAGCAATTGGTCTGGTGCCATATCAAGATATTTTGGAGCCTTCCATAGAAAACCAGTAAAAATGTTCATTTGAAGCTAGACAGCAAGGAAAGGAACAAGAAACTGTGGAAACTCTGATGCAGTCAGTGTTGAGGAGTGATAGGCCAGTGAGTTCCCATATGACAGAACAACAGATGACACAGGATGAAATTAAAGAGGATGTGCCACAGAAAGATGCTATAGAACTTTCCATAGAATGCCCTCAAGAAATGGAAAACAAGGGATGTGCCCTCTGTATGTAAGAAAATGAGTTAAAAGAAGAGTTGCTTGATTTCAGAGACAAAGGCAGACATATCAAGATCAATGAGAGAAATAGACTGCAGAGGTTAATAAACCCCAAAAGTCAGAAGCTTGATAAAACAAATGAACACAGTAATTAGGACTGTTCACAGAGATCCATGAGATATAACAGAAGTAAACAGAATATATTACTATGCTGCTAAATTAATAACTGATAAAGTTCTATCACAGTAACACAGGGTAGCGAGGGAAAAGAAGGGGCAAAAGCGAATACCATCATGGAAATATTGAATAGAAAAAACTATAAAGCAGCTAAGACAAGAAGTGTCATTGTTAGAAGATTACAGAAGAGAGAATAGATCAACAAAAATACTAAGAAAGATGGATGTGATAAAAGCAATGCACAGTATTAGAACAGACCAGGATCTATTATGCACTATTGGAGATAAACTAAAAATTTCAAAACATGCGAAAAGACTTAGAAGATACAAAGATAAACATAAGGGAAAAGTACAAAATAAGCAATTTATTGATGACCCAAAAATGTTTTATAGAGAATTGGGAAATAAGGTAAAAGGAATTGAAAGACCGTCAAAAAAAAGGGAAGTAGATACATTTTGGAGAAGTATCTATGAAGACCCTGCGAAACATAACAAAGATGCTAAATGGATAGAAGTAAAAGAAAGAATAAGAAATTTAAAGGTACAGGATATGAAATGGAATGAAATAACAGCCAGGGAGATCGAAACAAAGTTGAGAAAAGCCTCTAACTGAAAAAACCCATGCCCAGATGCAGTACCTAACTTTTGGCTTAAAGTATTAACTTCTTTACATGAGGATTTGGCCATGAGTAAGAACTATTTATATGCGCACCCCGAACACACACTGCACTGGTTAACAACAGGAAAAACAATGCTCTTACTTAAGAGTGAACCTGCAAGCTACTCTAAAAATTATAGACCAATAGCTTGTCTTCCAACGACATATAAACTATACACAGGAATTGATGCCGACAGAGTTTATAGTCATTTAGAAGAAAACTCATTTATGGCAGTAGAACAAAAGGGCAATAAAAGAAAGTCATATGGAACAAAGGATCATTTGTTGTTAAACAAAGTTATAGTGGAGAACTGTAAGAAGGGAAAGAATCTAAGTGTGGCATTGACTGATTACAAAAAAGCATTTGATAGTATCCCACATTCATGGATAAAAGAGTGCTTAAAAATGTATAAAATATACCCTACACTGCTTGACTACATTACAGTAACCATGAAACAGTGGCAGACCACTTTGCAATTAAGCCATGATAAAGGACAGATTATTATCCCATGGATAAAAATTAAAAGGGGGATATTCCAGGGTGACTTTTTGTCACCATTGCTATTCTACCTTGCCATTAATCCATTAAGCTGTTTACTTAACAGCTTAGGCCATGGCTACAATTTGGCTCCTAGAAAACAACAAAGTCTAATGACTTCCCATCTTCTCTTTGTCAATGACTTAAAACTGTACAGCTCATCATATCAGAAACTGAAAGCACATCTGCAGGTTGTCAAAACTTTTTCAGATGATATTGGAATGTCATTTGGTCTTGATAAATGTGCAAAAGCAACCTGTAAAAAAGGAAAACTGCAGCACCAGGAAAACATCAGTTTGGAACAAGAATGTGATATAAAAGAACTTGAGCAAGAGGGAGTGTACAAATACTTGGGAATTGATGAAGGATCAGCAATAAAACATGAACAAATGCAAATAAAACTCAGTAAGGAATACTTTAGAAGACTTAAATTAATCCTGAAAACAGCTTTGATATCTAGGAACAAGATCCAAGCTATAAATCAGTTTGCTCTTCCTGTCCTAACTTATAGTTTTGGAGTGATTGACTGGCCCCAAAAAGTGTTGGATAGAGTGGGTATTAAAACAAGAAGGATGTTCTTGCTTATCAAATGATTTATAAAAATAAAAGTGTATACCAAGATTATATATTCCCCATGCTGAAGGAGGGATGGGCCTCCTTGAAACTGATTGCATGTATAGCTCTGCAATTGTGGGACTCCACACATATCTACTGACCTCACAAGATCCAAATGTAGCGAAAGTTTTGAAACATGAGGAGAATAAATCTAAGATGACATCTCTGCTTAATTTAACAGAAGCATATCAACATCAAGCAGGAATGGAAATCAAACCAGAAGTAGATAAAAACCAGGCAGCAACTGAATGTGCTAAAAAACAAAAGAAAGAATATAAGATGAAGGACCAGATGAGAAGGCAGGAAATGTGAAAAAACATAAATATAGTTGCAAGTATAGAAAACTTCTGGAAGAGCTTCATGTTGATCAAGAACGAACATAGGAATGGTTAAGGAAAGGTGAATTCACATCAAGAAATGAAAGGTTAATATTGGCAGCCCAAGATAGTGGGCTACATGCGCGCTGGTTTACAAAGTCCATTGAACATGTGGGAGAAACAAACATATGTAGGTTTTGTAAAACCAAATTGGAAACAGTAACACACCTTGTTGCTGGTTGCGACACACTAATGGCAGACAGAAAGTATATTGAAAGGCATAATAATGTGGCGCGACTGTTACACTGGAGATTGTGCAAACATTATGGTATCGAAGTGGCTGAAAAACACTGGAAACATAAGCCACAAAGAATCATAGAAAATGGTGAAGTTTATACCACATGGGATCACCCAATACCAACAGTTCAAAAGATAGATGCTAGAAAACCGGATATAGTGGTTCAAGAAAAGAAGACAAAAGTATCACTGATCATTGAAATTGCCACACCCAGTGACTACAGTGTCTTGCGTACAGAGAGACACAAAGTCATAAAATACCTGGATCTGCAGGCAGAAATGAGAGCCATGTGAAAGAAAGATACCCAGACAGTTCCAATAGTAGTAAGGAGCATTATAAAAAAGAATTTACAATCGTATTTCTATATGTTTCCAATTCATGGAACACCGTACGAATTGCAGAAGGAGTCATTACCGGACACATTGCAGATGCTGCAAAGAGTACTTTTGGCTGACATCAAAGAGTGAAACAATACTAATTTCATGAACTTTAATCGTACTTTGACTTAGGAATGGGGTCCATTCCCGTCATGGTATTAGAAACCCAAAAGACTTGGAGAAATTAAAAACAACAAAACAAAAATATAAGGAAAAAAGGGGAGGTTCAACAATTTTGTGGAGAGGTATGTGAAATTGATTAGGCTGTTCACAGCATTCAAGTATCATGAGTGGCTAGACTTGTTTTCATTTTGGAAAGCTGGATTTACAGTACTAACTCTGAGCTGTGCAGTTAATCTGCATGTTTTCAAATACAAATGGATCATTATTGTATAATCTGTATTAAGACACACACTTGGGTACACACCTGCCATCAATTAAAGAGACTCTGATTAACCCCAAATAAAGTTCAGCTGTCCTAGTAGGATTTTCCTTACTTTTACTCAGTTGCCTGCTACAGCAAAAGCCATGGTTCACAGAGAGCTTGCAAGGCATCAAAGGGATCTCATTGTTGAAAGGTATCAGTCAGGGGAAGGGTACAAAAAAAAAATTCCACAGCATTGGCTATACCCTGGAACACAGTGAAGACCGTCATCAAAAAGTGGAGAAAATATGGAACAACAGTGATGTTGCAAAGAACTGGACATCCCTCCAAAACTGATGAAAAGACAAAATGAAAACCGGTCAGAGAGGCTGTCAAGAGACATACAGCAACACTGAATGAGTTGCAGGAATTTCTGGCAAGTACTGGTTGTGTACTACATGTGACAACAATCTCCCATATTCTCCATATGTCTCAACTATGGGGTAGGGCTGCAAGACGGTTTTACATAGAAAAACATCCAGGCCCAGCTAAAATTGCAAAACAATACATCAAGTCTCCCAAAAGCATGTGGGAAAATGCATTATGGTCTGATGAGACCAAGGTTGAACTTTTTGGCCACAATTCCAAAAGGTACATGTGATGCAAAAACAACACTTCGCATCACCAAAAGAACACCATCCCCACGGTGAAGCATGGTGGTGGCAGTATCATGCTTTGGGGTTGCTTTTCTTCAGCTGGAACTGGGGCTTTAGTCAAGGTGGAGGGAATTATAAACAGTTCCAAATACCAGTCGCTTTTGGCCCAAAACCTTCTGGTGTCTGCTAGAAAGCTGAAGATGAAGTGGAATTTCACCTTTCAACACAACAATGACCCCAAATATACATCCAAATCAACAAAAGAATGGCTTCACCAGAAGAAAATTAAAGTTTTGGAAAGGCCCAGCCAGAGCCCAGACCTAAATCCAATAGAAAATATGTGTGGTGACGTGAAGAGGGTTATGCACAAGAGATACCCTCGCAATCTGACAGATTTGGAGTGCTTTTGTAAGGAAGAGTGGGCAAATATTGCCAAGTCAAGATGTGCCATGCTGTTAGACCCCCCCCCCCCCAAGAAGACTGAATGCTGTATTTAAATCAAAAGGTGCTTCAACAAAGTATTAGTTTAAGGGTGTGCACACTTATGCAACCAAGCTTATTGTACGTTTTTTATTTTTTATATTTTTTCCCCTAACAGATTTGTTTGTTTTTCAATTGAATTGTACAGGTTATAGGTCATATTAAAGGTGGTAAATGTTTTGAAATGATTTATTGTGGTCTAATTTTTTATATCAGAAAAACAATGCATTTTAACAGGAGTGTGTACACTTTTTATATCCACTTTATGTTACTCAAATAATCAAGCTTTGGGCAACCCTATTGAAAAGGTGGGAAACCCACTCTGGATCAGCAGGAAAGACAAATAAGGAGTCACCAGCACCCTGAGCCAAAACAGGTTCTGCACCAGATGCCTGTGGAATGATGTCTAAAAGGGAAAGTAGGGGGACCATAAACCCCTTCCTGTTACGTGCAGAAGTGTATGTATATTCTATCAAGTGAAAGAAGAAAGGTCTTACCAGCAAAGTGTCACCATGTCTCCCTGACTCATGGATGTTTTATTACAAAAGCTTGATAAAAATATTTTGTGCTACATGAACGTGTACTTACAATTTTAGATAGATAGTCATGCTTATGAACAATGCAAGCTAATGTAACATTTTCAAAAATCACTTTTTGGAGGACAAGCCCCCTGCACATCTCATACCCTCTAACTTTATTATTCTCTCTCTCGTGAAGATCACTTCACATTGGAGAATGAGTAATCACTGATGGGCTTTGTAAAGTCCATATCTACCTTTCTCCTAGCAACTGTTTGACTGGACTACAGAATAAGGAGACATACAACTGACATGGCATTTTCTGTGTGTAAGTCTCGCATAGAACTGAGATGAACATCTGAAGATTAGACCTCATATGTTTGAACTGTCATATGAGTTTGGGTAATCCAAGCAATGGTCTGTAAACCTGCCTGCAATAGGACACATGTCCCTGTCTCACCAGCAATTAATGGGATGGCTACTCCATCTCCTCCATGGTTTTTAATTTTGCCTGATGAGCATAAAGCTTTCTATAGCTCTTTTCTTTGAGGGCTTTTCATTCTAAAAAAACTACTACCTAAAGGACAGTACAGTAACACAGAAAGGATTAATTTACTATGCTCTGAAAATGAAATAAAAATAGCACATAAAAAATATATACATCTATGCCACCACTCTCCGCTTAGGCATTACCCTCTTATGAAGTCGTGTATATGATTTAGTAAAATGCAGTTTCACCACACCTACTGACTCTCCACTTCTATACCTCCTGGGTCATAGAGTCATAAGTCTGACACTTCTCAGTATTAGTATATGTTGGCTTGTGTAGCTAAGCCTATGTTTCTACTAATTGACCTGAATTACACCATCCTCCTCCTGAAGATCCTTTCCATCACTTTCTTAGGAACTTAGGTCGGGCTGACTCTCTGCTTACAGGGTCTCGCTAATCAGCTCCGACCCTCCTTTTCATGCTAGTAGTAGAAAAGGGTCTGTAAGTGGGACATATCAAACTTACAGGCAGCACTTCAGAGAAACATGAAAACTTTTCATTCAGTGACATACAGATGAATAACCTACTGAAGAAAATGGACGCTGAAAATGACATAATTTGAGAATGCATTAAAGAAACAAAGTCCTAAGGTCAAGGCTCATGCTGACTTTGAAAGTTCAGACTGCACTGAGTGCTTAAATGACTTATAGCCCTTACCTATAATTGCTAGAGAGTAAAGGCAATTCCTTAAGACAACCACGATTGAGGATATTACTGCAATAGGTGCCGTCTGATTTTCAGTGCCCTTCTCTTTGTAATGATCAAGATGAAATGGTTACAAAAATGCATGATGCTGTGAAATGAAATCTATGCTTCGGACTGCTGGTTACATTACTGTACATTTAATCAGCGTTGTGCTAGGAAGCACAGTTTTCCAGCTCCTGTTGGAAAGGCAAAACCCTATACTGCATGTCCCAATAATACACTGATATTCAACGTAAATGACAGCAGATTCCAAAGCTCAAGGTTACACTTTCCAGACATTTTTATGGGAAGCTTGCTCCTCTACATTCCCCAACATGTGTCTGTGCCATCCACACCCTTATAACTTATATGTACTTCTGTACATGAAAGTAGGGGAAATATTTCATAACACTGCAGTCTCAGAGTCACTGCATACTCCATTATTCACTCTTACTACTGCAAACTTTGCACACTCCCCTATCACTACGTATGCCACTATTCACATTTGACACTGCCATTATCAGTCAGTTCATACTTCCCTATACACGTGATACTGCAGTCTCACAGTCAATGCACACTCCCCTATTCACACTTGACACTACCATCTCAGAGTCAGTGAATACTCCCCTATTCACACTTGACATTGCAGTCTCACAGTCAGTGCACACTCCCCTATTCACACTTGACACTACCATCTCAGAGTCAGTGCACACTCCCTTATCAGTGCATACTCCCCTATTTACACTTGACACTACAGTCTCACAGTCAGTGCACACTCCCCTATTCACACTTGACACTGCCATCTCACAGTCTTTGCATACTCCCCTACTTAACACTTACTTTTTTTTCAGGTTTGAGAATCAAACTTATAGTCCGTGAATATTCAGCAGACAAATCAGTTTTTCGGTTACCTATTGTATTCTCAAAAGCCGACAATGTCAAATCCGACATTGTCGACACGAGAATAGCGAAGTGCAGAATGTTGAACGGGTAAATGGAAATCTCCCTAAGGGAAGATTTCCGTTTACTTCAATGTAGTGCGGTCTCGGAGTTAGTATATTTAAGTAGCAGGGGGTACAGTGGGCTTGCCCCCCTGCTTACACCCTTTAGATTTTCTTTTTTTTTTTATTTATTTTTTTCTGAACATTTGAAATTTTAATGGTTCGATCATTAAAGGTCAACCTTTAGTGATTCGAATCATTAAACTTTCGATGTGCTAACATAGACTCAGTTTTTCGATATGCAGTTTTGGAGATCAAATGTCACCAACTTTTATTTTGGTAAATACTGAAAGTTGCTACCTTTAGTCTTCTAAGCATTTATGTAATTAGCTTTGGTATACATCTGAGCCTAAACACTTGCTTACTTAAGACAAGGAAAATGATTTTACATAAAAAAGTGAATACTTGATTTATAATACATCTTCCAGCAGTTTTTGATACAGTGCAGATGTGCTCTTTCATGAAAGTGCAAGTATGTTTTTATCCTTATACGACTGTCTTCTTTTAAAACCAAATGAAGCATGGAAGGGCTGTGAAGATAAAATCATAAATAAACTGCTGCTTTTCTTATTAATTTGGCATGGCTCCCTAATGAGATTGACTCTTTACCAAATGATTTATATAATCTCAACCACAAAAGGTTGAAATCATTCTACTGCACCAATTGATTTATATAATCTCAACCACAAAAGGTTGAAATCATTCTACTGCAAAGCCCAGTCCAGGTCACAAAAACAGTGTTTTTTGGAAGCAGCAAGCCCCCTTGCACCCACCCCCAACCTGTTTCCTGGAATCCTAAGAATCATCCCATTAAGTCTATTGCCTGAAATGAAGATATGACCATTTGATGCAGTTTAAAGAACTATGAACTGCACAATTAATGACTGTTCCCAAATTCCGCTAGCTTCTAATGCTCAGAAATGCACAAAGTGAGTTTCCTCCACAAAAGCAGTTCCACACCCCCATCCAAGTTGCTTTTTGTCAGCTTCTTATGAACATCTGATATTTAAAACAATCCGTATGCAAAAGGGGAGACTGGATTGTTGAATAATACTAGTTTCTGTACTTAAATGTTAAAGTAAAGCAAGATTTGGCTCAGGGCAACAGAGGCTGATCAGCTGATGGTTACAGCAATTCCTCCCCAACATTAAATACAATACAGGAAACAGACTGTAGCTATGACTACTGAATTTTCTGCTAAATAAAAAAAGTTCGCAGTACCAAATGAGCATGCATGGCTTACAGAACAGACATTGTAAATGCTTTCCACAACAATCAGTACCACCTGATGGCAGTGGAAAAGAAGCTTTTAAGTTGCAACTACTTAACATTCTGCCACTAAAGTACTCCCAGTAGACAGATAAAGTTCTGCTTATGCAGCCAATTTACTGAGAGGCCTGCATCTCTGTATGACAAACAATAAAAATAAGTGCTGTAATTTCTAACTGTGGTTTTCAGAACAGCAGAAAACACTAAGAAAACTACAGTATGGGCGTTCTTCATGACAATGTACTGAACTGTGGATGATATGTGGTAAAACCCACATATCAAGTCCAGTGCAATTCATAAACACGAATCAGATCTCACCTTCTGCAGGCATATGCTACTGTGTAAGCAGAAGACCCCATGTTTATTGCATCTATGAAAATGTCACCCCTACTGATAGTTCACTTTCTGAATTGTGTAACATCACACACAATCCATCACCGCTATTCAAACAACTGCAATCATGGACCTTACAAACACAAAATTACTACCTTACTTCCCTCTCTAATGCTGATGTCTTGGTCAGCATTACATACATAGCCAAGCAACAGCATTCACAAAAAAGTATTAAAATTCTGTAAAAACATTTTTATCAAGTAACAAGATGCTATGCTTTCTGATGCTCCCTGTGGTGCAGGCTAAACTGCTGCCACAACCATACTTAGCCCCCATCCTTAACAGTGGTGCAGCAGTACCTCAGCCAATGGGAGTACTCAATATGCATTAGCATATTATGCTAATGTACCACAGCCTGCTTTATAAATCACATCTTGCCATAACTGCAGGGCAGGGAGTGCTCCCAGCATATTACCCTACTTCTGCAGCAGTAAACACACAACTCGTAAACATGGCCTGCCCTGTGTTCATGGCTTTAATCTCCATATATGCAATGCATACAAATTACTGTGCTGAGCACTGCCTTCATAACTACCAACAGCCATAAAAAATAAATAAATAAAAAACAAGAAACACATATATGACTGATTCCCAGGCAGTATCTGTAATGAGGTTCACTGTTATATATGGGTACACAGGCAAACTCTTAACTTTTTTATTTTCATAACATGGAACAAAAAGTTTATTTTTTCACCTCACTCAATTAAATTCCAAAATTTAAATAAATAAATTACAGAAAAACACAGTTTGCCACAAAATAACACATAAAACCATCTATGCTACATTCAATAATAGACACAAATTCTGTATTTTTACATAATGTGGCAAATTCAGTTTTAAGATAACAGACACTGCTCAGAAACATCTAAAACAATATAAGCACGAATGATACTAGCATTTGGTTTTATTACAAGATTTTCATTCAGAGAAAATATAGAGGAACGGGCTCAACAGAATGTTATGCAGAAACAGTAACAAATAAGGTCTGTGAAACTGTTGATTCTCAAGAGAGTGTTGGTTTAGTTAACAAATATGGATTGTTTTCTTCTCAAAATCAATACACAACTGTTTACGACAGAAGAATGCTAAAGAGAAAAATCACTGCAAGCACAGTGAGACAGCATTTCTGTCTTTAGCAAAGGCAGATCTTGGTGGCTAACAGCTGATTTACAGATTGCAACTAGACTAACATCCGGGGGGGGGGGGGGGGTTCTTTTTAAGCCTAGCCAAGTTTTCCCAAAAGAGTAATGATGTCCTATATCCAAATAGGACACTGAGGGCCAAGCATTTATAAGCCACCTCTATCTATAAGGGACATGGGTGCCAGGTCCAGTGTAAATTTCTTATCCCCCATCTTCTGGTCTAAGTTGAGTAGCAGATAAACTCAGCTTCACACGATGAGAAGCCTGTTCAATAGGAGGGGCAGTCTCTGGGACTCGTATCTTTCTCCCCAGCATGTTCTGTTTACGTCACAGACAAAGTTCAGGTCCCTACATCTTGTATTTCTGGTACTGTATTTCTTATGGCTTGTATTTTTTTTTGTAAGGAACCTCTGAGGTCACTCTAGTTGCTGCATATGCCTGGTCAGGTACATATTCAGGTACAGGTAGACATTCTAAACAAGCAGCAAAAAGTCAAGTCTATGGTAGCATGAAAAAATGGTAAGTGAAGAGGCAATCTGCCCCTTTATATCAAGGGTATGTTGTCAAGTATAGAAGGACATTCACAGGGAGTGGGAAAATAATAGGGGGGGGGGGCAGGATGACATCAGCTGTAGATGAAATACCTGAGAAATAAATGTTCTGAATTATTAACTACTCCCGTCTTCACACAAGACTATTGCTTGGTAAACTGTAAACCCAGATTAAGACATCCTTGTCACTTCAGGGAAATGGAAAATAGAGAAACAAACATACCACGGTCTGTGATTGGTTCCAATAAAGACTGACTTTGAGCAACTTCTCAGTTCAGTGAAGCATGGTGTCATTTGGAGTGGACACTGCTGTCATATACAGGAGTTGAAAAACTGTACTACTGTAAGACTGCACCTACAAATAATATAAATAGAAAATCTCCCAGAATTCCTCAGTAAATACCGATAACTGCAACCACTGATGCCCAGGGTTTCTTCAAAGCCACCTAATCAATACTGCAGTGCACCTCTGGAGAAAGTAGAGATTAACCATAAGCTATCAAAGCAGGAATGGGCCCTTTACAATAATTTAATTTGATACAAAAACAATAAGGAGTACATATCCATAAAGTAAAATGTTTGAAGATGTCCTCTCCCAGTTAAGGGGTACAGTGAATCAGTGGGTGTATACGGATGGGGTAAACATCTAGGCAAGTTTCTAAGAAGGTAAGTAAAGAAGTGTTTGCCAAAAAAAGACGACACCAAGAATAACTCCCTTTCATAGATCATTAACAACTAAAACTGTACAAAACACCGTCACTATTTACTTGTTATATGCATGGAATTGTAAAATAGCTGTGAAAAATGAAAGGCTTATTTAACATACCTTTATGAAGACACCTATCACTGCTAAGCCATTTTCTCCCATTATAGCCTCCTCAAAGCTTCTGTATTTTGCTGTATTCCAGTGGACAATATGGAGCTGAAAGATATGGACAGTTAACAGAACTGGAAATACAGAACACCGTAATGAGAAGTAAACAGAGTAAATGGTGACAGCATATTTAATCCACTTATTATTACACATTTATGACGCAAACATTTACAATCACAAAACTATAAGTCAGTTACTAAATGCACATTAGCATGTCACAATGCAAATTGAGATTGCTGTAGACAGTTGCAGAGATGAGAACCCGGCAATGAAACAGTCAGTGTTTAATCCAGCAAAGTAGTTCTAATGAAAACCATTTTCAGTTTCTAATACTTTGTCCTTTCCGTACTGCTGTGCAGCTTTGGCATTTTATATGTATATATATATATATATATATATATATATACAAATACACGCATTTGGGGGAGGGGTCTTGGGCTTATCCCCATATAGGGGATGCAGGTGGTCTAGCTGCCTAACAAAAAAAAAAAACTTTTTTTTTGTTGATGTATCATGACTCACTTAAATTGCTGGAAGCAAACTAATAAATATTTACAACAGACAACATTCCGTACTGGTCTCAGATACTGTAGATATGAATTTCACAAAATATAAATGCTAATCTGTACAAAAAGTAAAAGTAGAATTTAAGTACTTATGTGTATGTATGCAGATATATTACAGCTACATGAGAAATATTTACTTTACTTGCATAAGAATAGTATGTCGATCACATGAACCAGTGCTGGGTAAATGAACATACTCGCACAATGGTAGTATGTCCATTATATGGACCAGTGCTGGGTAAATGAACATACACAAATAACGGTAGTAAATCCATCTTAATATAGACCAATACCGCAGAAATGGGCATACTCACATAATGACAGCATGACTAGCATATGGCCCAGTGCTGCACAAACCCACCGTTGTCACTTGAAAGTCCTCATCTTAGAGCCAAGGGTAGATTGTCTATAGCATGTTTTGGAGGGCAGCATGATGCATGAATGATGCCTACACAGCAGCTGCCTCAAGACACAACTACTTAAGGTAGATACATTCTGAAGGCAGCAGTAGTGACACTTACTGGTCAATGGTAGACCGAACCCTAACCTTGCCAGTTAGCCTTCTTAAATGGTAATGCAGTTACCCAACTACTTAGAAAAAGGTCTGTACGGTAACTGAACAGCTGAACTGTTTTCTAACAGCAAATCCATTTCTCCATAAGGTCTGGTTCTTTTAGCGTATAATCCAAGTAACCTGTGTAAGTAAATCATTGCAATACAAAACTCATTTCCTTTTTCTTTTTTTTTTTTTTGGTTAAGAAAGCAACATACCAAATTTTCTTAAGCAAGAACCAGAGACTTGTCCTTTGTGATGTCCTTTCACAATGAACAATTGTGTAATTCTTTACAGAATAATGCTTACAGCTAAAAATTCTCCTAATGTCACTGCAACAAAGATTTTTTTTTTCTGAAAAACTGAAGTCTGATGTACTAAATGCCTCAAAAGGCAAATGAGTTAGCTTTTCAGTTACAACATTTCAGGTGCTACTGGATAACATTTTGGGCGAAGGTACAGGACTCCTCTTCAAACACTGTTTTACAACAAGCTATCAGGTTCTAAGCCTTACATTTCACACCAGTAAGACAGTTATTGTTCCATTATCTTTCTTCAACCTACTAAATAAATAAATAAAGCCCCACCCAGATGACCTGGGAACAATTAACAGTTTAATACCTGTAGAAACCAACTAAATAAGATAGAAGGGAGTGGCCAAGTCTGCAGCAGCTGAACTCACTGTTTTGTCTCTCCTGTTACAGGAGCACTTGCAAGCAACAACTGCAGCATTTAGCAAGTAGACCGGTCCAAGCACATGCCTCAGAGCAGTACAGTGGAAGAGTATGGACCTCAGGATGCCAAAGGAAAACAAATGAGAAGTTATGGACAGGTCAGTAGTCAAAATGATTGAATAGATGTAACACTGTGGCCAATGGTGATATAGTGGACTTTTTTCAATGGCTGTTAACCAATCTCTTTCTTTAGGTGAAATTTAACTTGGTAGATTAGAGGTCTAAGAATAAAATGCTAGATTTATATAAAAAGTGGGTAAAAAAATCTATTTCTGAGTAGAAGCTTTTATATGGTAGAGGTGTGATAAGTTTTGAACAAGATGTGATGTGAAGGAAAATATGGGGAATAGCTGGGTCATTAACACACCAAAAGGTCAGCCTAGTTTGACTAATGCCGGTATATCTTTCACTGTTCAGGTAAGATACTAACACAAACCACCAAAAGAATGCAACACTGAACTCTGGCAGCATGGAGACTGCAGGTGTCTTATATAGGCTTCTAGGTTTGTACTCGTGTGTAAGCGAACACATAGTTGGTAGTTACTGCATGCTTGCCTCCAGGGTGAATGAGATGGAAAAATTGTCCACAATGTGTTTCAGCTGCCCCCCTCCCCCCCCCCAATGACAAACACTCAAAGACTGGCATATTATTGATGTAGGGGAGTTTGGTTTACTATTATATTTGCGATTCCTCCAATTTCAAATCCGGGAATAACAAGACCAGAAGATCATAAACTGAGAAAGTTGAGGGCCACAGGAGTGAACAGCTGGCCTCCCCCCACCCACCCCTTCTGGACCCACGTCCGTATTTGTTTCTGTGTCCACCCAGGTTGGGAGGTTCGATATTTGACATTGTTCACTCCTGTGGTTCTCAACATTCTTGATTTACGATCTTCTGGTCTCGTTATCCGAAAATTCAGAATTGTAGCATTCAGAAATATGACAGTAAACTGTGGAGTTCCAGTTACTGAACATCAAAAAATATTAAACTATATTCTTCTGAAATACCCTGTGCCTCAAGGCCCACCTCGGGCAAATGTAAAGGGATAGCAATCATACTCCAAAAGTGACAATTGGTTACAGATTATTCTCTTTGCCAGCTACATTGTCCTATAGCCACAAGCAGCATATAGATTTTAAATGAGCTACAGCAACTATAGATCAATTCCAAAGGTTTTGCAACATCTCCTCCTTACTAACAAACTTAAACAAATATATTTCCTAATTGATACCAATTTTTGCAAAAGTTTGTAGATGGATTCCACACAGACAACATACACTAAAAAATGTTACATCTTTAGAAAAACAAATATACTAACTTCCTGTGTAAAAGTAGCTAGACTGAGCAGGCGATTCATGCTTAACTCAAGTAAGCTAATCCTGTACACTACTCTCTTCCATAAAAATTTACACAAATGACATTATGCTCTACCTTGGAAAATGTACACATTGTCACACTTTAACACAGTTCTAGCATGACCAATCCGATGTTATTCTGGTACTACTAACTAAGTCCAGTTTAAAGACTAGCTGAAACAGTTATGACATTTTTCAACGTGACAACAGCATATAAATATTCTATAAAGGGCTACTGTCTCCAGAATTAATGGAGAAAACTCATGGATTAAGTTTCGTATTGTGCTTAGTGGGAGGTCCAGATGGGCAGAGTCCATTTACAGTGGACCCAGGGTAGAAAACAGTTAAATCTACAGGACTTAGTAACCAAAATTCTACAATATACATACAAATTTCCAGAAGCCGAGTAAATATATACATACTAATATAAAGGGAGTACTATGAAAATGAACACGGATATCTGACAGCTGCATATTAATAGATGCAGTTATAACCTTTGGTACATCACAGTATTCAGTCGAAGCAAAAACAAGCGCACCGGTGCAGTATGTTTTTGCAATGAACATAGATACGGGCTCATGACAGCAGTATTTACAAACAGCAGCAAAGCAACAGTAAACCTACTCTATCTACTTGCTAAATACAATCAAAATTCACAAAGCAAGTGCTTTGAGGATAAACACAAATTTTAAATATAACTTCGTACGTATACGTAAATACTGTAGTTTGAGTTTCTCTTGCAGTACCAGAGTCAAGAGGTCTATGGTGGGGGTAATGCCATACTGTTATCTTACATGACTGGCACTTATTGGAGTATTAATACCTTGTGACCCATTGTTAGTGGAGTAAGATTCAGAACATTAAGTTCTAGCCAGCTAAGCTTACATAAGGCTTTTTAGAGGAGAACAGGGGGAGAGGTATACCAGCATCAATGAGTGTGATTCTGTTAAAAGCTAGATTTGTAGGAATGCTAACTACTGCAAGGAAGGCACAGAAGAAGTCTGGAAGCAGTAAGACATGGCCTGTAGCTCTAATGGTATAGTCTTTCAATAAACATTGAACAATGGACACTGTACCAAGCCTTTTATTATTCTTTGTAATGACAGACTTGATGAAGAGATCATACTTAACTACAGTATCTACAATGGCCCAAAGCAAACATATTAGATTTCACAACTTGAACAGGTGAATATTCCATGAATGCAGTATGAAAGCCTGGCTCCATGGTACAAGTAGCCCTTACTGTGACCCAGCTGACCAGGGTTCACTTAATGGTCCTGGCACTTAAGAAGCCAAGTAGGGAGGAAGAGGAGTGAAGAGGTGTCGCCCACTTGCCTTCTCCTGGGGTACATGGAGGAAAGCAGGTGCTTGGGGGAAATATATAGAGAAATGCAATTTCTCTGGTGGAGACTGGGGAACCACTTCCCATGCATGACAGCAGGGGGCACGGCTGCTTGCTGGCAAAGCCCATTGGTGAAGTTAAGGGGAAAACTATCACACAGAACCCATTACACCATCCCCAGTTGGCTCAAAAGACTACGTATCTCCAGGGAAAACATACGGTTCATACTGCTCAACCTCTTAGTGCAAGAAATCTGGACGAAGCCCAACAAAATGGGGGTGGGGGACAAATGCCCAAAAATAAGGACATATTTTGAATATTGCTCTTATATAAACTTAGAAAGTTGCTAGAGTAACAGGGTTTGTTTTCACATGTATTTTTCTGAAGGATTTGAAGTATGAAACTCAAATGTATGTCATTATTTAGTGACTTCAGTCCACAGATCATCCCAGTGATTTGCCAGAAAACCACAAATTTTATGAACACACCAAAAATATGAGCCAAAAATCTGGACAGTTGAGAGGTATGATAGGGTTAAACAGAAAAACCCTTAAAACACCCCAAATGACTAAGTTATGGCCCCTCCCAATCAACTCCTACCCTTGTGACAGGAAATGAATGGGCTGACTGGCCAGTAGGAGGCTGTTACTCAGCAGGAAGTGGGGGCAAAGAGTGTTAAAAATGAATGCAATAAACAAGCTTGGGGCTGGTGGAGAACAGGATGCACCCAATCAGCACACATTTTCCTTAGAGAATGTTTAAGTAAACAGAGTTTGCTAACTAGTTTTAAACAGTTAAATGTATGCTGAAGACCTAGAGCAGTGTCATGTCATAAGCATACATGTCTAGCATGGTGGCACTACAAACTCTCCATGTTACTCACAAAACCAGAACGGAAAAGGGAGTTAGCACACAGCCCTGTGTCACTCAGAGATGTCAAAAAGATGGGGCAGAGCAATAGTCTCTATATTAAAAACTTGAAGCTGCCTTCAAGGTAGGTGCTGCAGAATTCAGTGGAATTGGTAAATAGTCCAGTTTGATGGCAACTTGAAGAACTGGTGGTTGGCAAAAGCAAATGCCTTCAATAAGTCAAGAAGCAAAGTACCACTTACAATCCCACAGTTAACTTCAGTGCATATTTATTCAATTGCACTAAGGAATGCTGTGTCAGTTTCATAACCAGCAAAGCATTAGAAAGGACTAGTTGAACATCTGTCAAATAAAGGTTGCAGTCAAATAAAGGTTGCAGATAACGTATCAGAGGTAAAATCCGTGATATAACACATCACTCATGAAAAAAATGACATTTTTAACAATTTTTGCTGTTGCCTAAATAACAATCATTAGATTAGTTGAAAAACAATCTAGATTTTAGACTAAATGAAAACAATTAAGCAGACTATCTTTCAAGTACTACACTCTATTCCAATGAACTCTGGCATGCTTACAAATTATTAAAAATTCTTACATTATGCTGCCAGTGACCCTTCTAGTCAGTCAGCAGAAAGTCTGCAGTGCATTATCTTCCCTAAACACTTGTACTTGGTGAAGTAATGAAACAAGGACCAGTAGTGAAATCTTCAACATCTTCCTGGAAGGAAGCACAGATTTCTGCCTTCTACAAAACATGCAATGATTCCACATGTAACTTTTACTGTGGTAATAGATTTGTTGACATAACAAATAAATTGACAAGTACATACAGCAGGAAAATCAACTTGTGTCTCACGGGACGGGCCAATTTATGTGCTAAACAAAGATTATAAAGTACCTACTACAGTCAATGAGAACATTTAAAGAAACAATTTCAGGCAACCAAGGAGACTTTATAATAAAATGTAAACAAATACATTTCAACATACATTTGAGTATTTGCCATTATTAGCTGATCTTTTAAAGGCACTCTCTGAAGTGGGATAAAAAACACTTTGTTACATCTTTTATTAGCTCTCTCATGATTCCATGCCCTTTTGGATCTTGCACAGTATCCTAAGCTGGGGACAAGGGTCATGCACACCTACGGAATATCCAATCCCTGACACCCTTTTGAATAAGGACTTACAACTGCAATACATAACACTTGCAAAGTTATGGAATTAGTATGAATACAGAAGGTACATGTGTTGATATTCTACAAAAGGGCCTTACAGAAACGGATGATTGGTGCCAGAGCCATGGGCTCAAGCTCAATGCCAATAAATGTATAGTTATCCCCTTTGGGGAAAAAACATGTACCCATGAATTACCACATAGTTAGTTGGCAGTACACTAAACAGTGAAAGTGTGATGAGAGACTTAGGGACACAGGTAGGCAGTGGTCTCACCTTCGATAACCACATTGCCACAACAGTCAGGAAATGGCACACCATCACGAAGGGCTTTTCATCCAGAAAAAAAGGTCATTGTCCCACTGTACCCATCCCTCATTACACCCATTACAGAGTACAACACCCTGTTTATGTACCTCACAAGACATCTGCAGCAGCTGGAAAGGCCACAGAAGAATCACAGACCTAAAGCAGATGCCCTATGCTGACCGTCTAAAAAAAACTCCAGCTATACTCTTGTCACATATCGTCTACTCAAATGGCGATCTCTGCTTAACATAAAAGGCCATGCCAAACCCTGAGCTGTTGAACATGCTCCACTTAAAGAAATCCCAATCCCTCAGAGCCACACGCTACAGGGATCTAAACCTTGTCATCAAATGAACAAAACATGCTGGAGGGATAGGTTCCTGAACCAGAGACTCCCCATACTCTGGAATAGACTGCCCATACATGTCCAGCAGAGCGCCTCCTTGGCCCTCTTCAAAAGGAACACTGATGACTGGATGGGAGATAGGAAATTCACCCCGGGGATCCGGTCAGTCTCCCTGCTAGACAGGGGTCCAGGGAAGTAAATATTGTGGGAAGAAATATCCAGGGAATTGTTATGGTTACGCTTGTATAGGCCTTAGGGCCAACCGCCTACTACCAATCTATGAACCTATATATTACACTGCCATGCTTAATCAGCAGTGTGTTGTGCACTTGTGAAGAAGCAGAAAACATCCCAAGAACCCTAAAGGAAGAAGGCGTGACTATGTGCCCACAATCATCTGCCATGCACATGTCCCTAAAACAAACACTAAGCAAGCGGCTAATCATGTTGGAATGTTCAATCACCACATTAGCTAGGGGCTTGTTATCCTTCGGCTGGCACACTGTACAGTCAACAATTAAACCAGAGATTATAGGCTTGGCCACAATGCTTAGTTCCCTACTAGGATCAAAGGAAATATATTGGTCTATTTTCTTATGACTGCAGAACTTGCAGCAGTAAAATAATGTCAGATGCACATCTTGAGAAGAGACAAATGACACTACTTTGTTTTCAGCACTCAGAACAATTGATGTGTGCTGAAAAAATTGGTATGGGTATGTGTCCTAAGAAAGATTTGGTAGCTATGAAAGCAGACAAGCTGCTATGTATTCAAGACTGGAACTTAGAAGCCTACCATGTACTGTACACATCTTCTACAGCAAACTTCAGGTCAGACAACAAGCTGATTCCAAAGTTCAGAACCCAAAGTGAAGACTGAAAAATAAAGATCCCAATCAGCAAATGCTTTACTGGTCTCTGCTGGGCTAGTATCGCCATCAAGCATTTCATGGTGTACTGATACAGCAGGCATACCTCGATGTTATACTTGAAGCCTAAAACAAAAATATGGCTGAAAAAAGGGCCAAAACCTGAAAATGTACAATCAATGTCAACCTAGATGGGGAACTGATTCCACTTGGCCTTTTAAATGTTCTCTGAGATTTCCATAGGGCAATTCAATTGTAAAAAGCCTGTGAAGCAGCCACACTCAGGTGGACAATGTCGTAATGCAGCATTAGTGTAACCAGATCTCAAACCAAAAAATACTTGGACAGATTCTCAAAACACCCATAACTATACTACTTTACATCTCCACATGATAGAAAACAGCACTGGACATTCAGCATGATGTCATAATTTAGGGATAAATGGAAACTGAGTAAATACACAGAGATACACTCCTCACTATGTGGGGAGAGTGAAGTTCATAATAATACACTGCAACAGCACATGCATAAAAGTATTACTGATGCAGGATTCGTATTCAAACAGCCATCTCTGTGGTATAAAGGGATGGAGCCATGACTATAGGGGCTCTGACTATAATTCAGATACACATGGTTCAGTTAGCTGAGCTGGGTACTGTAGGAGTCAAATGTGGAGGGAAACAGATGATAGGCTGTGGTTTGCTCACCTCACCTTGGAAGGATGAGAAGGAAGCATGTCTTGAGTGGGGGGGGGGTTGCCATCCCTTGCCAATCCATCCCCAGAAGACACCCGAGACCCAACAGGAGTGGTATGTTTATAATGAAGGCAGGGCTGGTGAGGAGCTATACCATACACATAAGAAACTAGATCTCCACACTGTAACCCCCCATATGCCCATCACTTCAGCTCTTGCTGAGGCATACATGGGAAGACTAAAGCGCAAAAAAAAAAAAAAAAAAACGCCTTCTTGTTTGAATATGAATACCATGGTTTGAATAAGCATTACCAAAGTCATCTGCTGATGCACTGGCATACAAGCAGTCAGAAAATACAGCAAAAAATAAATAAAATTATTTATGCTGGAATTATTTACTGCTGAAGGTGGACGTCTGATTCTGGCCAGATCTTTTCGTCATTCAGATGTCCCCTTCCGCAGGCTATTGCATGCTCAAGCCAAGGTCATTAGAAGGTAGTCTGGCTATAAAGAGCAATTTCAAGGGGTTTTGGTACAAAAGATAAGACTGTAAGAATGACATTCTGCATCAATTGATCTTGTGGTAAGCTGTGGGAGCCACAGAAAATTTACCAAAAACGCCTGTCTATACAATTATAATTACATATAGAGAAGTGAAAATTACAATATGAAAGCATGAACAATAAAACAAGAGTTTATGAAAAAAAAACTGCATCAGTAACATCACTAAGTACCTACACTCAAGAAATGAGCAAGAGGAAGTGGCCAATGCACACCATACAGATGACCATTAGCTGTAACATTTTCACAACTGACAAGATGGAACCTACGATGCAGTCAGCGTGTTGTCTGAATATCTACTGTTGTAGTCAGTTACTATACAACTGTACAATCTATATCAAAAGGAACACGGCTCTCAGATTCACATACATGTTTCAACAGTACAAAACAGTGCAGGTTATGGGCTTCATGAGGGTAAATAGGTCTGTAGAATTCACTGTAAAACTGCAGAAACAGAACCTTTTTCTGGTCCTACACTGGACAGCTAATGCAAATGCTGAGAAAGTGTGGCTGGGTAAACGTAGCAGTGTGACAGACTCAGTAATGCTGCAGTGGTACCTGCTGACCTGATAAGAGAAGTAGCCTGCATTTATACGAGAAGAAGGCAATAAGCAAGCCAGGTTAAAAAGGGTGTTTGATTACTGGATGAATCTGCTAAATTTTTATAAATAGACCAACTGACTAGCCTGCCTAACAGATTTTCTCCTATGGACACAATTCCTTTGAGCCCTTTGAACATTTATGCAGTCCAACATTCCTTCAACTTTATTCCCCTACTGAAAATAAAAAAAAAAAATGCAAACAAACTGGAAACTGAATGGACAGTGTGAATGTAAATTTGTAAAGCTGAATGGATTGACTGAAGGTAAATTCAGGAGCCACCTTGGCCATAAATGAGGGGGTTCTTTGGTTCTTTTAAAAGACATTCTTTCTATGTGGTACTCGTATGTAGTTCTGAAACCTATTTTATAGGAGAAGGAAAATAGAAAAAGACTTCTTAGACAAAGATATCAGGTTTTTCGGATGAACAGATTCAAAACAGAGATGCAAGTTGCTTCTCGGTAACAACTTTTAGATGCCCAGAATTGAAACTAACCTACAAATCATCAATAAAAAAGATGCATTTTAAAAACAGTTTCAACCACTGTGGAGGTAAACAAGCACATATCACTGAAACAAGATACTTCTACAGCTAAATAAGGCAAGTATATAACCAAAGAAATAGGATACTACAGCACGTGAAATTGAAACTATCTTTTTTTAATAAGCCTACTTTGGTACTACAAAAATCTAGTTCTTTTAAAGAGCAGAGATGTTCTACTTGGTGCTTTAGCCTCCTGCAAAACTGACAAGGCTTCACTACAAATTGCATGTCTTGCGATCCTTCATGTTAGACGGAGATTTGAAGCTGGGATAGAGTACCTTCCTTCCACACTAGATTAGCAGAAGAGGCCTTGGCTATAAGCTACTTATGCCCAGGTTAGTAGCATGAACCCATTTCCTTTACAAATGGAGCAATTAGAATAACATTTATTTTCCTCTTTCTACCTTTAGAAGCACTTTTGGTTACCAGAGAGGTTGGTGTGGCAACATACAAATAACACTGGTTCCATAGTACTCCGAATGTGTTTGCTGCCCCTGCTAGGGATGATGACCCAATCACCAGAAGCTGGCTTTTCAGGCGTGATAAAAACATTTATGAACTTATTCAGGTAAATCAACAAGTCTTTAAAACATCTCCAATGTTTTTCTCACTTTAGAACAAGAAAAATCTTGAACAAAATCCCATTTGTTTTTCTAGTTCTGGAACTGATTTTAATGCAACCATACTTATTTATTATATATTAAAAAACATCTTTTTGTCCAGTGTCCATTTGTGAAAGATATTTAAGCAATAACTACTATGTTGGTGTGGTATAGTGAAGATTTACCAACAGTTGATGTGGTTTAATCACGAGGGCGACTAAATAAAGCCAACCATGGGTAAATTTCAATATACCACAACCATGGAGTTGGTTATTGCTGTTATACAATGATATTATTTAAGAAAAAAAATTCTTACTTTTCTTAAATAATGTCTTTGTATAATGCCTCCGTGCTGCCCTTCTGCATTTTTCTGGTATCCTGGGGCTTTTTCTGATGTACTGTGCATGCATATGGGACTTGTGTTCCCATGCTTACGCAGTACATCACTGCTGTGCAGAGGTAGCAATGGATAAAGGAAGATCTCTGTTGCTTTTTTTTTTTTTTTTTTTAACTGAAAATAAAAAAAATAATTGGGAGATTTTTTTACATTCGGGAGAGCTGGTACAGACAAAATAAAAGGATATTCGGGTAAGTTTCTTTAGTTTTACAGAACGTACCCGATTATCCTCTTATTTTTGTCTGCGCCATCTCCCTCGTTCGTTTCAGGTCATCCGTTTTCTTTTTTTTGTGCAAAAAAAGAAAGAAAAGTAAAAAAGATACGAAATATACTAATTGGAAAAAGCCTGGGCAACTGGACCTTTTTCCGTTAGTATATTATAGCAATAACCCACATCTGGGTGTGGGTAATGCTGGATTTACCCATGGTTTGTGTGGTTTGGTCACGAGGGCAAAGCCCGTGTGAACAAACAAAGACAACTGTGGGTAAATCCAGCATTGCCCACACCCAGACGTGGGTTATTGCTATTATACAATGACATTACTTAAGAAAAAAATACTTTCTTTTCTTAAATAATGTCTTTGTATAAGGGAAATGTGCTGTCCTTCCACTGCTGGGCATTTCCTTGAGCCTTATCTGATGTACTGCGCATGCTTTTGGGACTTGCATTCCCACACATGCTGAATACATCAGTGCTCGGGAAAGTAAGCAATGGAGAAAAGAAGATCTCTGTTGCTCCATTTTTCTTTTGTTTTATTAATATTTTTTTTTAATTAAAAAAAACTTTAGGGCAGTTTAAGGGTAGGAGAGAGACAGCATGGACGAAATACAAGGGATATCACGTCTGTGTGTTTAGTTTTAAATAATGTACCTGATATCCCTTGTATTTCGTCCATGCTGCCTCTCTGGTATGTCCGAAGTCCGGACTACAGATTTTATTTTTGTTTTTTAAGAAACAAAAATAAAATTTAAAGACTATATCAATGGAAAAAAGTCTGGGCGACTGGACCTTTTTCCGTTGGTATATTCTAGGATTTACAATGGGCATGCTGGTTGGGCTGGCCAATCAGCGTGCTTGTTTTTGAATATTAATGGCCAGTTATTGTATACTAATACTTAATGCACTTCACACCACTTTACTGATTCTGGATGCAGACCACCTGCATGATTAGATTTGCCCTGGTTGCTTGGTCTCACACAATCACTGCCACCGAAAAAATAGTAACAGCATGTACTACTTTGTATATGCATGGCACTGAAGTATTTGTCTCAACACCTGTGCTGCCACTAGCTAAAAAAAAAAAAAAAAGAAATGAAAGGATTTCTACAATGAGAAGAATAAGAAAAAATGTCTGTGTACTTCTTCCTGTGATATGGGGGCCAAGCTTCCTGTAGCTGCAGGTTATAAGTGAAGCCCTCAACAATCACAGGCACATACAGTTATCTTCTTATAAATGAGGTGTGAATGGAAGACCCATGTTCAGGGAGATTTGGTGTATCCATCAATGTAATTATTCTGTCAATAAGGACAATAAAGAACAATTCATACATTTCACGCATAACCCTGATTTTCTTGTGTGGAGCCTTGCATGAAGTACTATTAGGATGAAGGATTCCAAAAACCACAGTTTCATCAGCAACATGCCAGCTGATGAGCACTAACTGGAATAAATTCAGTTGTCTGAACCTTGTCTTGTGTTAGCTAAACAATGCAAGTCTGTTTTTTATAGACCCCTTAGAAATCAGAAAAGGCTTACGCCCTAGCTTGTGTATGTTTAAGACTACACCTAGTCGAAATACAGTTTACTGTAGTGACAATACAAGGCCCCCAGAGATTTTGCTTCACTTTGGCTGTCACCGAAGGTAAATATCAATTTCCTTTATACTTCATGTGTGTAAACACTAGAGCTAGACATTCTGTAAGGACTCTCGATGCAGTAGAAAAGTTAAAGGCAAAGGCAGCAAACTGCAAATGGGAGTATCCCAGCCCTAAGCCCTGGAATCTCCTGTGAGTTGTCAAGATAAGAAAATTAAGGGAGACGGCCTGCATGCCTGAAATTATTAGAAAGGCATCTTGTGACAGTAGAAGGAACAGGATCTGAAGATAAACATACCAAAACCTCTGTGAACTTATTCAGATGACTCAACACATCTAGGAAATGTCTCCACCATTTCTGTTTTTCTAGAATAAGAAAAGAAATCCTGAATAAAACCCGGTTTGTTTTTCTAATTTTGGAACTGGTTCTAATGCTTGAAAAGCCACAAGGATTTGCTGCAAATGGATATCTAAGGCAACCTGTAAAAAGAAGCCATCCTGGCTCTGGATTGCTGCAAATCTCTGAAGAGAAATCTGCCTCCTACTTGCCCTGCCCATGAAAGGGAAGGGGACAAGTGCTGTATCTGCATCTCAAAGATGGGAGGAGAAAAAATGAACTAACCTGCTAAGAGGGGCTCTATGTTGCTGAATGCTGCCACCACCTTCCCTCTGGGCCTAGTGGTTTTGAAACTAATTTTTGTTTTCAAGTGGCTGCTCTCTGAAATTTTCTTAAAATAGCCAGTTTTTAGTAGAGTAATTCTACTGCACTTCCAAGAAAAAAACTGAAATATGGCTCCAGACAGAAACTCATCAAAATATGAAATACCCATATATAGCCTAATACAGAGGGTGGCCACAGTGGTGCTGCAGTTAGCATTGTCGCCTCAGAGCTAGAGGTTCTCCGGTTTAATTCTTGGCTGAGGTGCCTTCTGTGTGGAGTCTACATGTCTTCCCTGCGGTCATGTGGGTTTCCTCTGGGTGCTCCAGTTTCCTCCCATATTCCAAAGACATGTATGCAGTAGGTGGACTAGACACTCTAAATTGGCCATACATGAGTGTGTGTGCAAAAGTGAGTGGTGAGAATGAACTAGCCACCTGGTGGTGTAAACCATGGCTCAAGATTATTGTCACTGCGGAAGTGACACCCCAACCCCATGTGCAAAATGGGAAAAGGGGTTGCAGATGGATGGATGGATCCTAATAGAGAATGCGGTAGCCTCTGTCATCATATGCAAAAATAAATAAATAAATTTAAAAATTCCCAGTTTAGTGCTTTCTTGTCCTTCCATGGACTTCGTCAGAACTGAGAGGATGTCATGACAGCCAGGTCAATCAAAGCCAAACAATGCTCAGTACACAGACTGCCTTCAAGCTGGGTGAAATGACCTCCTCAAAGTTCAGCCAAAGTGTACTGATTAGAACTGCCACACGGTCTTCATTACTAATATATTAAAGATCATTTTACTGGGATCACCACCTCTTTTCTGAGACAGTTCTCAAGTTTACAGGCAGTCCTGATGCAGACAGTTACTATGTCACCTTTTAGATTTCTAAACTTTTAAAAAGGATGAGATTTGCTTGTTCCTGCAGTTACAGCCACACCAGCTCTTTATCATTGTTCCACATTGCACCAATCACAAAACCAATCAGTCATGGGGTAGGCAAGCTCCCACTTTCATCAGTTTAGTTAGTAGCTCCAATTTGACCATTTCTGTTCTTTTCTTCTTTGTAAGAAAATATTTGGCTTCTATAAGGACCCAAAGTGTTTTACTTTCTCCAACTGTTGAGGAACATAACTGTCAACTGCGAGGTTGCTCTCAACACAATGGCACAAGCGCTTAGCAAACAAAGGCCGATAGCTTAATCCACTTGCAAGGATCTGATTCCCCAGAAGCATACACTGCTTTCTTTGACTTTAGTATGACAGTTGACATTCTACTATGTTCGTGTTCCTGTAAGTGTATGCATATCTAAAGCAAGTAGCTAACTGAAGACGAAATAAATGAGCTTGCAAAATAGGAATAGTTTGCGATTTTTACTTTATTTTAAATTTTAGACATACTGAAGAATAACAAAGCTAATGAACCAATGTAAACGAAAAGCCACCAGCCAGATGAACAAATCCAATTTAATAACGAAATAAACTTGTACAGCCACAAAACGAACTTTAAAAACGCCAAAAAACACAAATATACGTAAGCGTTTTCATTTAAAAGTTTTAAAACTTCATCAGACAATGAACTCCATGACATCACTTCCTTTTATAACCTTCACCAAATTCAAAAAAGTGTGCCAAATTCTAAATCAAATTGGAGCATGCTCAGTTGTAAATAAATGGAAGATAGAATTTCTAAGTAACCAAAAATCAAGGAATGCATAAATACAATAGATATGAACTGAGTGAATGGAATTAATTATATTAAATACTAATATGCATATTAAAATTAGATTATAATAAATAAATGCATATTATATTAATAGAAACACAAACGTTACCCAATCTCTTAAAAAAATCAAATAATTATACTATACAAGACAATTTCACACCCCACTTACCTATTATTTAATTTGTGCCTATAATTAACCAATAATAGTATATACTATACAAAAACCATTTCATCCATAACTAAAATTAAATTTAATATTATAATAAAAATATATTTTTAACTAATTTTATTAACTTATTACTCCATAGCATCCTTCAAAATTATTTTAAAATTCTTAAAATAAATGTTGTATTAATCTTTAATTTTATTTCGAGTTAACGCTTTTAGTTTTAAAACTGGTCCTATAGCACTCCTTTCATTTAAACCTGGCCAAGAATCTGCTTGTAATTTTATTTACCAGATAAGTTCTCTTTCTTCCAAAATTAAATTCCAAGGAGTCTTATCTTTTATTTCCACTTGATCTATCACCATATAATAAAATGTATGATTAGTACATTCATTTACATGTTTTGCTAATGCATTATTCATTTTCTTATTCTTTATTGCATATTCATGCTCATAAATTCTCTGTGTGAACATTCTTTGTTTTACCTACGTAAAAAGAAGTACAGGAATTATTTTAAATTGTAATTTGTTTGCTTGCTGTTATTAAAGCCCCTAACTAAAGGTTAAGGCATAAAGGGCTACACTATACACTGGAGTATTTATAATATGGTATACACTGCATGTTCAGTACAGATGGCTGTTATTTTCTAACCGAAAAATACAAGTTTGCTGAAAAGAATTCATAATCTTATATTGCACACAACTCAAATTTAACCTCAAACTTGTGCATGCTAAATGTCTAGAAATCAAACTGCAGTTAACTTTCAACACTGAAGCAGTTTAACTCAGTCAGTATGAAACTCTCTAAAGATGCCAATCAAATTATGCTACTGACACTTTCAGACAGACATACTGGTCAAAGATGGCAATACACCTACCCTGAACCAAGAATTCACATACGTACCTCTGCTGGGTACAATTTGCTGTCGACGGTGTGCTCTGAACCCCATTCATTTTGCTGTCCCCAGTGGAAATGGAATTGTTTTAGTCTGTAGAGGTTCTCTAGTGGACCACCACTGATCACTAGAAAAAGTAAAATGAAAGTCACTGCAACATGTTTTACAGACCTTTTTTTTTTTTTTTTTTGGGGGGGGGGTTGCATACTGGTTAAGTTGTTTACCACACAGACACTAGGTACATGGTTTGATTCTCAACTTTTGCCACTTTCTGGTTATTGGCTAGGCATATGATAGTCTGAAGACTGATTTGCCTGGCATTTACTTATGAACCTACATATTTAAACATGTATTCTGGTTACTAACTGTACAATAACAATTAAACATACAATGGCAGGAGACAACAGCTTATCAATTCTGCCTGACTGACACAGTTAATACCCTTCAGCTGTCCCTTCCACACCCCCAAATCCCTTCCTTTCATACTACTTACCCTACTTTACTTTAGAAGCTTGTAGTGTTAACATTGCACCAACCACGAAGAAAGTTCTTTGTACCACCCTCCCAGGAAAATCATACAATGTAACATTCCCTGCAAATCTAACACCATGCCCCATCTTTCCTCCTCTGTTGTACTTATTTATGTCCCCCAGCACCTTTTTCTAGATCCACCCTACCAGCTTTATATTTCTCTTGTTGAACAGCATCCAGAACTCTACATAATAATCTAGATAAATGTAAGCAGTGCTCTCTACAACAGCATTATCACTTATCAGTATCCAGAAATGTCTCGCCTCAGAATAAAAGGTACAAAATCTATTTGCCTTGCCTACCACCTTCTGCAGTGCACTTGATAACTCAGCTGTGCCCAGCTCACCAAAATTACTGCCATTGCTTTTGAAACAAATTTAAGTCCCTCTCATCTCAGTCCACACATTAATTATGGCCCCCATATGGGGCTTATATTAATTCCATTTAACTCTAGCTGCCTTCTAGTAGCTCAGCACACAAGCCACCGCAAATCTTTTTTCTCACTTGTTCCAACCATCAGTATAATGCCGTAGTGTTGCATCAAACAATTACTACTACCATCCATTTACAAAGTAAAATCTGACACAAGCATTAAACGATGATGGCCCCTATGATACTCAATAACAGCCCTCTCCTGAAATAGAACTTCTCCCACAATTACCTTCTGCTCTCCCCTCTGAGTGCTTCTTTCCAATTTATAACTTACATGTCCTTAAGTTTTACAATAAGTCTCCAAACAGGTATAGTAGGAAGGGCCTTACTGAAATTCATATACAGTATTGGCACAAGATTTCTTTCATGAGCTTTAGCAATCATGCTGCATTAACTGTTACATTATCCTAACATGACTGTTACAAACATGCAAATAGCAATACTTATATACGTTTTATTCAGTTTTCCTTATTTATTTTTTTTAAGTGCAATATACTTGATCACCTGCTCCTTTCTTCAGCCATAACATATTTATGTACATTAATGAATCATGGTTACATGCAGACAAGAACACATTAGAACACTGTTAATAGAAGCATAAAGATGTACAAACAAATACAAAGTTGTTGTACACTCACGGACTTGTCTGGAGTGTCAGATAAGGATAAATAATACAACTAGAGGAGGCCATAAACAGCCAACACTGATATGTTTTGATGTTACAGATGGTTATGTTTTCTGTTTCTTAAGTAATAACCTAAAAAAGGTACCACCCCATGGTGTGAGTGCATACAGCAAATGGATTGGACCAACTTTCTACAGAAAATGGGGATGTTTCTAGTTAAGTGGCAGGCAGTGGAAAGTACAGTTGTGTACACTTAGCATAAATGTAGATGTTCAAGTGTATTCACTGTTGCAGTCATCACACTTGGGTTATCTGCCTGCAGGTAGCCCAGAGTCGACCCGAATACCAGAGTCCTGGAATTTCTGCATCAGATGCTGTCGCCTCTTCCATGACGTCAGGTCATCAGGGGTATAAAACATGCCAACGCCATTACATCAGTTTTTCTTGCCCCAGATGTCAGGAGCCACCAAAATAGGAAGTAATTACATGGCGTTGAACACCTCCAGTAAAAAGTAAATACCATTGCCATAAGATATGGCCAAAAAGAGGATAGGGAGAAAGTATAGAAAAGTCAGGGGTCTGGAGGGAGGGTAATCAGGACTGCAACAGTGAATACACTCTAACATTTACATTTATGGCAAGTGTACATAACTGTACTATGTTCTTCATGTTTCACTGTTGCAGTCATCACACTTGGGTTGATTCCCAAAGCTGAGGAAGGATGGAGGCAGTCAAGAAGTATTAGGGCTGGCTACTAGGCCTTGTAAGACTGCTGTGACAAATCCTGCTCTGGATTTAGAAAAGATAGGTAAGTGGTAATAATTAGTGAAGGTGTGTACAGAACTCCAGGTTGCAGCTTCCAGGATGTCCCTGGTAGAGACTCCCCTGAGAAATGCTATAGAGGTTGACTTGGCCCTAGTGGAATGAGTTCTGATCTCCTGTGGGATAGGTTTTCCATGGTGTTTGTAGCAGAAATGGATGCAGTGTGCTATCCATTTGGAAATGGTTTGCTTTGAAATGGCGTTGCCCTCTGCCCCTGTAGCAAAGCTGACCAGCAGCTGGTCAGATTTTCTGAAAGGTGTAGTTCTGTCAAGGTAGAACCTGAGCTGTATGTGCACACCCAAGGAGTGCAGGATCCTTTCCCCTTTATTTTGAGGATTAGGGAAAAAGGGTGGTAAATGGATAGATTGGTTTAAAGCCACACTGGATATCACCTTGGGCATAAAAGATGGGTTAATCCTAAGGGAAACCCTGTCAGCATGGAAAATAATGAAGGGCTCCACAGCCATTAGTGCCTGTAACTTGGACACTCTTCTTGCTGAAGTGATGGCTAGAAGTAAGGCTGTTTTCCAAGAGAGGAATTTTAATTCTGTTGCAGCAGCAGGCTCAAAAGGGGGAAGTGTGAGCTTATCTAGTATGAAGATGGTCCCAGGCAGGGGTGGGTGCTCTACATGGGTGCCTTAAATTGTTAGCTCCTCTCAGGAACTGTTTGAGAGGGTGAGAAAAGAGAGGTGGCTTAGTATTGTAATGAGCTTAGATGGCAGAGGCATGAATCTTAATTGATGAGAAGGATAGGCTTTTGTGGAGCAGCTCTGCTAGGTAGTCTAGGATTTGAGGTAAGGTGGGCACAGCTGTGTCCTTTACTTGAGACTGGCTCCAAGAACAATATCTTTTCTGAACAGGATTTCCTAGTACTAGGCCTTCTGGCCTCCAGGATGACGTCCAGCACCTTGTTTGCTGAGGGTTGCTGCTGGTGTAATAGGGGGATAAGCCAGGCTGCAAGGTTCAGGGTTTGCAGCTGTGGATGCAAAATCTGTCCCTCCTGCTGGGACAGCAGGGAGGAGGTCTGATGTAGGTGCCAGGGTGGCACTGCTGTCAGACTGCGTAGGAGTGGGTACCAGTGCTGGCGTGGCCAGTCTGGGGCAATAAGAATTGTCCTTGGTCTGTCCTGTTTGATATTGAGTAATACTTTTGAGAGGAGGGGCAGAGGGGGAAAGGCATAAATAGAGAGGTTTTTCCTTGTAAAGGATAGGGCATCTACTTTCCATGCTTTGCTGTGAGGATTTCTGGTGCAACATTTGCGCAATTAATGGTTTTGGGGGAGGCAAAGAGGTCCACCTCTGGTGTCCCTCCACCTGTGGATTAGAAGTTTGAATGAGTTTGGTTCCAGTTTCCACTTGTGTGGGTCCAGTAGATTTCTGCTTAAGTCATCTGACAGTGAATTTTGTTTGCCTGGCAGGAACTGAGCTTGCAGGTGCACTTGGTTCCTCAAGGCTGTGTTCCACAGGGCCATGGCTAACCTGCAAAGTGGGTAGGAATGATTTCCTCTCGGCTTGTTTATGTACCACATAACTGTGGTGTTGTCTGTCTTTATCAGGAGTTGTCCTGGAAGGATAAGGTATTTGAAGGCTGTCAGAGCATTCTGTACAGCTAACATTTCTTTTGACTGATATGCAGGGAAATTTGTCCTGGGCTCCATTTGCCTGCCATGTGAGCCCCCATGCATGGTCTGATGCATCTGTTGTCAGGGTTTAGGTGGAGAGGGGTTAAGTGAAAGGAAGTCCCTTGTTGTGATTGCATCCCTCTACCCACTAAAGGAACTCTGCCCTTAGAAAAGGAATGATAGGAATCAGGGTTTCCAGGTCCTGAGAATGTTGACACCAGAGTCTTTTTAAGTACCACTGAAGTTTCCTCATATGCAGTTTTGCATATGGAATTAGTAGAATGCATGAAGCCATGAACCTTGGGGCTTGCAGTACTTGCAGACAGCTGGGTTTTGGTGGCCATTAGTTTGAAGTAGTTTGTCAAATAAACCTGTTTTTCTGGAGTGAGGAATGCCATCTGGGAAGCTGTGTTCAAGCTTGCTCCCAGGACTACAATCTTTTGGCTGGGCACCAGTTGTGATTTCTTTTTGTTGATGGTGTAGATAAGCCAAACGGAAGTGAAGAGAATGTAGATATAGGTTCATAGGTTCATACTAGGCTATCTGCCCTAGGGCTTTTATAGGCCCAGCCAGAGTGTGTTTGGCTTTCGCCACCCATTTTAAATTAATTTTGCTATGCCCTTTTTCGAGGTTAGTATATTGTGCCTCTGTCTAACAGTGACACAGAAGTGATACCTGGGGTAAACCTACAATCTCCCATCCACTCAAGATTCCTCTTGAAGAGAGGCAATGAGGGACTCTGCCTAACCTGGACTGGGATTTTATTCCAGAGTGAAGGGAGCCTCTGGGTTATGAATCTGTCCCTCCAGCATGTCCTATTTATTTCAGTGCTGAGGTTCAAGTCTCTCAAGCGCGTAGCTCGATGGGATTTGGATTTTCTGAGGTGCAGCATGTCTATTAATTCCGGGTTGGACATGGCTTTATACGTCAGGCACAGATCGCCTCTGAGCAGGTGGTATGCCACTGAGTAGAGCTGGAGTTTCTTTAACCGAGCAGCATATGGCATCTGTTTGAGCCCTTTGATCCTCTTGGTGAGGTACTTTTGGGGTCTTTCCAGTTGCTGCAGGTGTCTGGTAAGGTACATCCCAAAAGGGGCATTGTACTCAATTATGGGCCTGATGAGGGATGAGTAAAGAGGCACGATGACCTCCCCTGATCTAGATGTGAATCCCTTCATGATTAGGTGGGCTATATAAAATGTTTTTATAACCACTTTGGCCACGTGGTTGTCAAATGAGAGACTGCTATCAACTTGGGTCCCCAGGTCCCTAATTACTACTTCTGTACTTAATGGATTAACACCTATGTGGTAATTTGTGGGCACTTTGTTTTTGCCAAAGGGGATGACTATAAACTTTTTTGGCATTTAGCTTTAGGCCATGGCTCTGGCACCAGTTGTCTGTTTCTTTGAGGCCCTTTCGGAGGATGCTTGTGTCGGTTGGAGAGTCTATTATGGCACCCAGTTTGCAGTCATCTGCGAACTTGGTCAGCCACAGTCCTTCCGTGTTGGCCTGTACCTCCGAGAAATATATACCGAACAAGAGAGGTCCCAGGACTGAGCCTTGTGGGATGCCACTTGTAACTGGTTTGGAGTCTGACATGGCTCCAGCAATTCTAACCATGTGGGTTCTGTTCTTGAGCCAGTTTGCAACCCATCTAGTGACATAGAGGTTTATATTTAAGCTGTTGAGCTTATCTATAATGCCCGAGTGGGGTATTGTATCGAAGGCTTTTGCGAGGTCCAGGTAGGCTGTGTGGACCACCTTCCCCTCGTCAATGGCCTTGGTGACTGTTTCAAACAAATCGTCCAGGTTTAATTGGCAGGATCTGCCCTTAACAAAGCCGAACTGGGTAGGATCCAGTGTCTGTAGGTCCCCAATATCTTTATTTATGAGGTCCATGATGATCCTTTCCATAGCTTTGCAGACCAAGCTAGTCAGGCTTATGGGGCGATAGTTTCCAGGATCTATTGAGGCACCACCTTTGTGGAGAGGGACCACTGTTGCTGTACGCCACTCTTTGGGTACATATCCTGTAGTAAGGCTGAGATTGAACAGTAGTTTTAGGTTTGGGTTTAGCTCTTCTTGGAGTTCATGTAGGACGCAGCCTGGGACACCGTCTGGTCCCATTGATGCTGTGTTTTTTGCTTTGGAGAGGGCAGCTCTTACCTGAGCATCTGAGATGTCAGGGGGGCAGCACTCTGCTGGGATAGATAATTGCCCTTTTGGTGGGGAGGGGGGGGAGTTTGTGCTGAACCTGTCAGCTAGGATGTTGGCAATGTCTGTGGGTTCGGTGTGTTTTGTCATTTTGGACTAATTCTGAGCATTTCTGGGAATTCCCACCCAGGTTCCTAACATAACTAAAGAAAGCCTTGTGATTATCCTTAGTGTCCTGTGCAATTTTTCTCTCTAAAATATTTCCTGCAAGATTCCCTTATGGGGATATAAAGATAAACTTCTTTTAAGTCTAGGGTGACTAGCCAGGAGTCCTTGGCTAGCATAGGAAGAAGCTGTTACAGTGTAAGCATTTTGAATTTTGTGACCACCAGGAAGGTATTGAGAATTGACAGATCCGGGATAGGGTGCCAAGAGCTCTCTTTTCTGGGCACCAGGAACAGTCTGGAGTAGAAACCCTGTCCCCTTTGCTCTGTTGGAACAGGTTGAATAGCACTGATACTGAGAAGAGAAAGTACTTTTTTTGGATCCTCTGCCCACTGGTTTGGAGGAAGGTCTGGCAACCCGCTTTGGGTTGGCAGTGAGTGGAAGTAGAATCTGTATCCCTGGGATACAATGTTTAGGACCCATCAGTCCTTTGTAATGGACATCCAGTTTTATGCATACAGGGCGAGTTTTCCTTCTAGGGGTGCAAGTACTTGGGCATGGTTGAGAAGGATGATAGACAAGTCATTGTGAACTTTTTCCATAAGGGGGTGGCTTACCACTCCCTGTTTTTGAGGTGGGAGCACTCCATTGTTTAGATCTCTGCATACCCTGAGACTGTAGTCTTGGTGGTCTGTTGCCCCTGGGTTTAGACTGAGAAGGCCTGGGAGGGACTGGAAAGGACCAGTTTTTGGAAGGCCAATGCCTATTGAATCTAGGTGGCTGCACCTATAAGAAATCTTTAACAGTTTGCATAGATTTAGCTTTTTCCTCCATCTTTTTAAGAACAACTTCTGCTTTTATGCCAAACAAACGTTCTTGGTTTACTGGAGCATCTAGTAATTTTGCTTTGACATGGTCTGGCAAGATTTGTTCCTTCAGCCAAGCATGCCTTCTCAGTACAAACCCAGCAACAGCAGCCCTGCAAGATGCTTCTAAGGCATCAAAACCACACTGCAAATATGTTTACTAACTTGGTTTGCAGAATGCATTAACTCTTGTAAATCCTTACTTTCTGTACAATCTAGAAGCAGCAACATTTTTTGTTTACTTAGTTCCATAATATGCTGCTGGTACTCCAACACGTGAAACTGGTAATTCAAAAGCCCTGATGGCAAGAGTTGCAGAGGTATATACCTTCTTACCCCATCTGTCTAAAGCTCTAGCCTGTCCGAAGAGGTGGGGTTTTTGGCTGTAGTAACCTTAATGCCTTTAGGTCCCTTGGGAACTGGTCTCTGGATCAACAGTGGTATTCTTAAAGAGAAATTTGTGAGAGTCAGGTACTCTGTAGTACTTGTCAGGCTTTCTAGGAGCTGGTAGTAAACTATCAGGAGTAAGACTGGATTCCATGAAGACATCATCTACAATATCCAGGACAGGGGGTATAAGCTAGAGGCCTCTGCTGAGGCAAGTCTAAAAATTGTCTGAGTCTCTCTTTGGACTGAGGGTAGTCCTGGCATTCCCAGCGGAAATACTCTCTTAAGGTATGTAAGGTTTCACCAAAAGAAAAGTCCTCTGGAGGGGAGGCAGAGGGAATGGAATCCTCAGCATCTGAATCCTCCTAGATAGATAAGGGTATGTCCTGGTAATCAGAGGGATCAGAGTCATCGGACTCATGGTCTGTAGAATCAGAAGGAAATCAATTATTTGTCTTTTTAGAGGGGGAAGGCTGGCTTCCCCTAATTAAAGTTATAAGGTCTTCAGCCATTCTAAGCATTTGTTTCTGTGGCATGGGAGCTTGAGCATGCGCATTGGTCGTCAGTTTTCTAGGCGTAGTGCGAACTCTGGGCCTGTGAAACTCAGTAGTTTTAGTCAAAAATTAAGTTGTCAGTTTAATACGAACATTGGAAGGTCAGAATACACCCTCAGACACCGGTAACTGCATAGCGGCTCCAGACCCATCCAAGGTAGAGACATCCGCAGGTTCCATATTTGAAGAAGCATCTCGCAGCATACTGGACTTCAAATGGGTCTCAGCAGAGGCCTGCAAATTTGTAGAAGCTGGTATCAGGGGCTGTGAAGGCGCCTCACTGAGTACCGGTGGACTAGCAACTAGCTTAACGGAAGCGTCGTTGCCAGTTTTGGACCTATGCAATCTGTCTGTCTTTATCCTTACGTTTTTTCAGAATATCGGTAGTCAGATGGCTTATTGAAGCCATTTCAGAATACGGAGAACGAGCGTGAAAGAATTTAGCAACAAAGACAGCCCGATGATGAATAGTTCGGGAGTTAAAAAAGGCACAAAACTGACAGTGAGGAATGTCGTGGTCTGGGCCTAAAAAGGTGATGCAGTAAGAATGAAAATCTCTGTGAGGTATTTGCTTTCCACAGGCAGGACAATTATTAACTTTTTCTGACATCGGTTAGAGCAAGAAAAAAAGGATCCCCAATGGGGTACTTAGCTTTAGAAGACTTCAGGTTTGAAACTCAAAAAATGAAAATTTCAGGTAGCGGCCGACCGGCACTTGCGAACTGCTTCTGCTTCGGGCTCCCATGCAGCAAGAAAAGCTGATGTAATGGCGTCGGCTGCATGTTTTATACCCCTGATGACCTGACGTCATGGGAAAGGCGACAGCATTCGATGCAGAAATCCCAAGACTGGTATTCGGGCCGACTGAGGGCTACCTGCAGGCAGATAACCCAAGTGTGATGACTGCAACAGTGAAACACAAAGAACATCAATCATTCTACTTCTCTTTCAAATTGTACTTCAGAGGCAAGTGAAAGGATGTCTTTCAGGAACAGCAACTGGTGCATTAATGTACTAAGCAAAATCAATTGAGTGTTAATGTACTAAGCAAATGTTTTGACAGAAACCAAACAAGGAGGCACCCACCTTGCAAAAATGTGTAGTGATGCTCTCTCCTTAGTGAGGTCCCAGTAATTATGTATGCACTCTTTTGAGTACACTATAACATTAAATTATTTAAGGTCACAAAAGCTAACCTTGTAGTCTAAATGAATGCATTTATAAGAATACATAACAGTAAAAAAATGGTTCCACTATGAAAGACAGACAGAAAAACTCTCATACATCAAGTCTCAAAGGACTGAGCTATATATCCATAAACAAAAGCGGAAAACACTGATCTATTTATAACAGGGAGAGGTTCACTGCACCCTTCATGTCGCAGACTTACCACACACACCTCCTTTATTTAAACAGACTTAACTTCATATTTTCACTACTGAGGGGAAAGGAGGAAGGACCCTAAAACAGTACACAAAGTACTTGCAAAACTGTGACCTCACAGCTCCATTATATTAACAGGAAACATTCAGGGGGGTTACCTTCAGTTTGCCAAAAGACCACTTCCCTGACACCAGAACACCAACACTTCAGATCGCTGACATTCACAAACCCGATGTTTCCCACGAGGTAAGTAAACACTTGGCCATCCAGATGGAAGGAACTACCTGAAGAAAAACTAAACCTACCAATGTGGGGGGCTGTGCCCCCCCTTACTAAATATACCAACTGTCGAACGCACTACCGTGGGGGTAGTGGACAAAGTTCAAGTAGATGGCCAAATGGTTACTTACCATGCGGGAAACATCGGCTTTCCTGATGTTGGTGATCTGAAGTGTTGGTGTTCTGGTGTCGAAAGTGGTCTTTCAGCAAACTGAAGGTAACCCATTCAGGGAAACATAGCACTATGGCTGTGGGACAGGGATTAGCGATCAACAAATAAAAAGTTGCCCAGTTATAGGGAAGTTCAGAAAAATGTTTCAGGTCTTCATTTTTCCTCAGTTACATGTAAAGCAACACTTTTTTTGAGCCAGTACTCCTCAATTAAAGTTACAAGCAATCAGCATCCTAATAGTTCTGATTGTCATGTTAGGTTACAAGCCTAATATCTTCACTATTGAGAAGTATCACTTCTCCCACATGAACTTGCAAGCAGTGAAATTTGAAACTTTGCAGAATACTAGCATCATTTACATACAAAACCAAGAAAGATTACAATCAACATACATGCAACTCGCATGATCAGCTATTCTTTTTCCTAACCGGACATATAGTTTCACCAATATAGAATAAGCACCCACAATTCTGATACACAAAATGGTATGGCTCGATTAGTGTACTTACACTGCTTATGATGTCGAACAGTTAGTACAATGGCAATTATTAATACCTTTACTTTGTGGTGGCATTCTGGAGTTCTACACTAGTGCACCCTTTATTGCTCTTGCTTTGCAAAAAAATAAACATTAAAATGCAGGCCTTTATTTTAACCATCAGTGAATCCTTCTTTAAAATGCCCCAATATTGATTAAATATTTTTCAGTCATACATTTAATATAACCCTTCATTCAGAATCCCTCAACATTTTCAGATTTTTAAATAAATGCTTCCCTATTTATACATTTTACTACTTAAAATCATCAAAGTGCCGATGTGGTTTGGCTTCTCCTTTGACAGCTGTGAAATGCACTAGTCTGACACTTTGACAACTGACAAGTGTTGTCAAACTGCAGCACTTAAAGGACTAAAGCAAAAATGTTATTTTGTTCTACTTTGAACCTAACTTTGCTGTTAGAACATAAAATACGAACTGACCTAGCTCTAGTCAAAGTAGTACAGTCTGGACACAGCATTTACTAAAGAGAACAGCAGTAGTTGTTCAGTCTGTGTGTTTCATCTAATAATATGCAAACAGGCAGTCACGGCTCCAAACCAGAAGCACAAGTACTACAATTTCACATACAGCTTTTAGGAGTTTCTTTAAAATACTGTAAGTTTCTAGTACGTTCCTATAAAGTGCAAAACAAAATGACAAAGCTTAACTCCCCTCCCCATTGTCACAGCTTCAGTCCAGAAATTATAACACGACTACAGAGATACAATAAAATGCAAGCAAAATGTGACAGCTCCAGCGAGAAAACTACCACAATGCCAAATACTGCCTTTTGGAATTAGCTTAAATACAAACAGCCACTCAAACAGAAACAGAGACTGGAATAGTCACACATACACACACAATTTCTAAAAGTATGACAGCTTAACTATGCTGTAAGCAGACAAAGCTAGGGACAACATTTTATAAATTAGTACCAAGAAACAACACAGCATTAAAAAATATTACATATTATATATGTATATAAACATACAGGTCATTTCCTAAGCACAATAATGTCCTCTGGTGAATGCTTTTTAGGGGGTTGGGAGACTCTTCACTTGTGGTGTTGGACCTCACACCATTCGGTGGTCCACTATTTGCCTATAATCCCACCCTGCTGGGCATTACTGTGCATATTTCGAAAAGTTTCTAGCTGTGCCAGCAGGTACCCATGAATTCTATCTTTCTTGTTGTATAAATCGCTTAGATTTTCTCTATACTGCAACTTCATTATGGAACTGGCATAAACGGTTATATACAAAAAGATGTTCCAAAGATGGCAAAAACAGGTGAGCAAAATTTAGAACCACTGCAGACACTATCATTCCATCATTTACCTGCTTAAAATGAGTACATTTACAAGTAGTTAAAGTCAAACTGCCCAAGCATCATCTGCCAGAATGACAGAACGTCAACTGTTGTTTTCTACAGGGAATCACTGAAATGCAATTTTCAAGTGTTTGCCAGCAGTGGCTGCATTGTTTTGGGAGATTTCTCTTTTTAGTTGCCTGTGCAAGCATGGAGTTGGTGTGTGTGTGTGTGTGTGTGTGTGTGTGTGTGTGTGTGTGTGTGTGTGTGTGTGTGTGTGTGTGTGTGTGTGTATATGTATATATAAAGTTTGGGAGGACTCCCCCCCCCCCCCCCCCTGTAGGGGGTGCTTGCTGCTCCTGCAAAAAATATGTACTATATGAGACTTCATCCTTTTAGTATTTCAGGCATTCTGAGTTTTTGTTACTAGGCATCTTGTAATTTGAGATTTCATAGCGGAACACAATCATTACAAATAAAAATGATCATATATAACACTATCAAAACTACAAAAATATATTTTTATGTTTTATGTTGTAAAAATACTGTTTTACTCAGTACTTCACATCTTCCATGTGAAATACCTGTGTACAAACCTCACATACCCGCTAGTACAACCAGTTAGCACATGCTTCATATTTGTTTACAAGTAATTTAATAAAATTAATTTTTCATTAAAACAACTTTAAAAGACAGTGAGTACCACATGATGCAGTACATGTGCCAGGTATGAACAATCACTTTAAACAAAAATAAAGTAGCAAATCTGCAGCCGAATCTGATATTTCTACACAGAGGATCACACATTAAGAAATAACCATCACATCAGGATAAAGTTTTTTATAGTCACTTCTATTTAAAACAGAGTTTCTTAAATTGTATAACTTTGTTAGATATCAGTCACTCTCTGGAACAAATGGCAAACACAACATTTAGTAGAATAAGGGTACCCTGGTATAATGAACTAGGGGTTGCACTTAATGTAAAAGCAATTTTTAGCAGTATAACTAAAAGCATTAACTTGACTGATACACAGAACCAAACCCAAAAATATGGTTAAAAATTTAAAATAGAATGAGTACAAACCTGTAACACAACTTGTTCAGAAGTAAATGGAGTGCCTGCCTGTTACAGCTCCAAGAAGCCCACAACCAAACACTTTTGCTCATGTAACTGTAACTTCTTATAAACATTTTTTTTTTCAAGTATTTGGGAAGCAGCTTTTTAGACATGGCAACAGGGCCCTTACAGTGATCAACACTGAGTCTTGTTAAGGAAAAGTACTTAGCTGCACCACATTTTAAACTTCATCTTTGGTCCCTGGAGACACTTAACATGCATTTATATTTATCTGTTCCTCCCATTTATAGCAGTTAATTATTGAGGCAGTCACAGGTTATTTTATGTGGGTTCTGATGCACTATATTTTTTACCTGCAGGAGGATGCATTAGCAGTCCTGAAAGCTGAGTATCTTAAATAAATTGACCTTAGAGGTGAGAGAAGGGCTCTGTGCAATCTCTCAGATATGCTGGAGCCTTGCACAACTTTGGCAGAGGGTAGCCACTATTGTGAGAATTTATTTTTAACTTAATTTCATACAGTGGACAAGTGGAATGACTTTAAAATAGCCCTCTCAAAAATCAGGTTCTTCCACCTTGGCCTTGCCTATAAATCAGTTGAATTAATTTGCAATGAAATTAGTAGTAAGATCTCTGATGTAGCCTGGTAGTCTTAAGTACGGCCTCTCTTCATTTTATAACACCATCCGGGGCCTCCTTTTCTCTGTCTTTACTAATTTACATCAACATGAACAAGTTATGCTCCTCCTGCAATATGCTGATTGAATCAACATGGCTTTACAGTTCTGACCTCTTGCAATTTGCTGACGAATCAATACGACTTCATAGCTCCAACAATATCTATATATTAACAGCTGAACTTCAGGATGGTTTTAACACATTAAACTGGCTACACAACAAATTACTCTTCAATAAAACAAACAAAAAGTTAATACCAGCTAGTAAACAGAATCCTGAGGAACAACAACAACTGACAACAGAAATCTGGACTTCAGGCCAAACTGAAGTCAAACTGAGCTGGAAATATCTCCGCACCATAAGAGGTTCCATAACAAACTTAAAGGACCATGCAAAATTATCAGAGTGGTAAACAAATTAGGCGCCTTCTGTAGTGAAGTCTTATGTACTACTTACAGACACTGTGACTACAATTACTATTATTATTATAGTCTAAACTGCTATATTGATGCATTGCAAATGGCACCCTAAATAATAATAAACATTGTAGACTTTGACATGCAAGAGAAATGACAATTTTGTTGTCCTACTTTTTCCTTTTACCACAATCTAACCTTAATGAATTGGGCTGTGACACTAGATTCAAAGACAGTTATTATAGCCCTCATTCAAACAATACTAGTAATACTAGCTTTCAGTCAGATATCACTAAAAATCCTTGCCCAGATTTTCCTCTGGAGGTCTGGGATTTCCTTCATCAAAAGGAAGCCGAGGATAATTCTATGCCATGATATTGGACTTCATATCACTATTTCCCAGTTTGACTTCCAGTTTACACTGGAACTGTCCCCCCCCCCCCCCCTTATACTTCACATTCTCTTCCATTTTCCACCTGTACTCTCCCTGGTCATTTTCCTGTTAAAGACTCAAAATATGGAAGGGGATTCCTGATTTACCTAGTAATTCACAGAATCACAGAAAATAAGACAAGGTAACTGCACCATGTGGTGACTTGCATCTTGCCAGTACTCACTCTTAAGCCTTCTTTTTTCAAGGAGTAATAGGCCAATCATGCTGGGTGGGGGGTGATTTATGAATACGCTTCCAACTCTTCCTTTTTAAAGGAAGATCTGAGTCGCATTTTTCAATATGGAGTAGAAATGTGAATACATACAACAGAGATCTTTATGAGCAACTGCATTACTAGCAAAAAGAAGAAAATAGTCCTAGAAACTAAATCAACCTTTTATGCTGTAAAATATTTGTAAACATATTGTGCTTCTAAAATTTCTTATTAAATTATAAAAAAAATTCAGTTAGAATTCTTTACAATATAAACATGACTGTAACTTTTTTTCAGGAGTAATCTCATGCCTATAAAAGCATTTGCTAATAATTTTCTCTTGGACTGTTATTACTAAAAATGCAACATCAAATACATCTGCAATACTAAGAATAATGGAAGATTTGTATTTAGTGCCAAGAGAGTTCTAGGACTGAGAAGGATCTATGAAATACCAAAGGACACTGAATTAACAGAGGCAGGAATAAAAAAAAATACACATTAGAAGAAACAATAAGGCTGCAGGGTATGTGGACTCCTACAACCAAGTTCCCTTTAACGGTTATGGTTCAATACTGCATTCTTGTGTAATCAAAGACATTTGGCTGCTGAAAATTTCAGGACAGAGGAACTGACTTAAATACTTTCTAATATGCAACAGATTAATATAATTCCTGCAGTATTATTTTGTATGATTAACACACTTCTCTCAAACAGGCGGCCACAGTGGTGCAGCGGTTAGCATTGCCGCCTCACAGCAAGAGGTTCTCCGGTTCGATTCTCAGCTGGGGTGCCTTCTGTGCGGAGTCTTCATGTCCTCCCTGTGGTCGTGTGGGTTTCCTCTGGGTGCTCCAGTTTCATTTCATATCCACATCCCAAAGACATGCAGTAGGTGAATTGGTCACTCTAAATTGGCCCTAGGTGTGAGTGTGTGTGCCTTCTATGGAAGGTTGGGCACTGGGCTAGCAACTCAACACCGTAAAACTCCACTGCCAATCATGAGCAGACAGATGATCCGCTGTGGTGATCCCTAACCGAAAGAAGAAGGTATGTACTGGGGCACACTTTGAAGTGTGAGAGAGCAGATTCTAGGGACTGTGATTTTAGTACTTCTAGTCATATCCTGTTAGTTTTGATAAAAGTGTCTTTGTCAAAGTTTTTTGCGTTATGAACTTGGTTGCAAATCTTGGATATTGTTAACTTCTGAGTGCTGACCTAGTTAAATGGTCACTCTTGCTGTCTGGAAGGTTATTTGTGGTCCTAACTTTGTTGAGTCTGTTCATAAGAATCCAGCCTAAGGTTGATTGTTAAACAGATTTCCTATTATTGGTTATGAGTTGTGATATAAGTAGTTCTCTGTTATTAAATTGTGGTATCTCATGGTTTACTTTCTCCACCTCTTTTGGTTTCTAATACCATAACAGGAATGGACACCATTCTAAGTCTGAGTATAATTAAAGTTCATGAAATTAGTATCGTTTTAATCTTTGATGTTGGCCAAAAGTGCTTTTCCCAGCACCTACAATGTGCCCAGAGTTGACTACTCCTGCAAATTATATGGAGTTACATGTATTGATAGCATATTCAAGTATGGCTGCAGATTTTTTTTTTTGTTAGACCCATTGCTCCTACTTCTATTGGAAATGTCTGACTATCTTTCTTCCATATTGCCCTCATATCTGCCTGCAAATCCTGAGATTTTATTATTTTGTGTCTCTCTCTATGTAAGACACTGTAATCCTTAAGTGCAGCAATTTCAGTAATCAATGCTACTTTTTTCCATGGTCTTTTATATCTGGTTTTCTCACATCTATTTTTTCAACTGTTGGCAATGGATGATCCCATGTGATGTGCACTTTATTCTCTGTAATGATTCGTGGTTCATGTTTCCAATCCTTCTCAGGTACTTCTATATTGTAGTGTTCATACAATACCCAGTGCAACAGTCTTGCTACATTATTCTGCCGTTCAGTGTACAGACCCTCTGTCATGGTTATTTCATACCCTTCAACTAAGTGTGAGACTGGTACTGCAACTTTCCTGCTTTAAACATTGATTGTGCATGTTCACAAGACCAAATGACATTCTTGACTTTTCTGAGAAAGTTTTAACCTCTTGCAATTGTGCTTTTAACACAGAACTACCAAACCAAAAACCAAGCAGAACAGCAATAATTCTGTAATTGTGGCAACACACAACACAGCTAAGTTTCAAACAAACCAACAAAATGAATTAATCCAAATTATTCATTTATTTTGACTTTCAACAAAGATAAGCAACCATATTAGAAATCTAGTAAGAAAAATTGGGTAATTTTTTTAGACTAAAACGGAGGTTTCACAAATGGGTTGGGAGAGTGGCCTAATGGTTAAGGTGTTTGCCTTACAAACATAAGGTGCAGGGTTTGAGTCTTGCAAGGGATGTGCCTCCTGGTCACCATGTAGACATTTACTGGTGGGTGACACAATGAAGGTTAAATCAATCATTTAGAATCATTTTTATTGTAATTGTAACGTCAAAGGCATTGTGTATGTGGCTGTTTGCCAGTGTTGTCCACATCTTTATGTGGGAAAAATAAAATGGAAATTTAGAGAGTGTATTTATGAACATTCATATGCTATAACTTGTAATAATACTTACAATGCCTTATGTAAGCATATCACATAGTTTAATAATAATTTCTTTTTATTTTATGGTTTGAGTAAAATTAATAAGAACCTGGCAGGAGGACGATGGCATGATAAGAGCTGGCTGAGTTAAAATGGCAAATTAGACTAAATACACATAACCTACCCAGAATGAATGAGGCAATTTCCATTGCAAGTGTTCTAAAACTTAAATCCTATAATATTTAGACTTAATGAGAATGAAATTTTAAACTGGGAATCATTGTGATGTTTAGGTTTATCATGTACTTAATAATATTTACCGATTAACATTTAACTGTTTGACTCAATAATTCATTTGCATTTGGGATTCTATTTGGTGCCTTATTTGGATTCATCCATTTTGTTGGATTTGTTTGCGACTTAGCTCTGGTGTGAGTTGCTAACATTATGGAACTATAGAGTTACGTCATCTACAAAAAGTAGATGAGAAGTCCTAAAACAGGGGTGTTTTCTGGGAGTCCAATTATAACTATGACCTAATTTGTTCACAGTTTAATGGACTAAAGGTAAGGCGAAACAATAGCAGTTACAAAGAATCAACTTGGAATATCCTCCTTTGAATTTTTGGCCCTGGGATAACAAATTTGCAATTTGTCATGGCTTAATTGCATAGTGGTTTACCACTGTTTCATGGTCACTGTAATGTAATTAACCAGATTATGCACTCCTTTATCCATAAATGTAGGATGCTGTCAAATGCTGTTTTGTAATCTATCCATGCCATACTTAGAAGATTCTTCCCCTTTATACAACTTGTTATGCCTTTCTTCAGCAACAAATTATCCTTTGTTCCATACGACTCTTTTGTTACCCTTTTTTGTTCTTTTGCCCGAACTGAGTTTTTTTTTTTTTTTATAAATGACTATAAACTCTGCATCAATTCTAGGATGTAGTTTGCACATTGTCAAAAGGCAGGTTACTGGTCTATAATTTTTAGGGTGGCTTAAAGGGTCACTGTTAAGCAGAAGTATCAATTTTCCTGTTAACCAGGTTGGCATCTACGCAGGATGTGCATACAAGTAATTCTTAGTCTGGGATAAATCTTTGTGTAAAGATGTTAATACTTTTAGCCAGAAGTCACATACTGCATATGGACCTAGGGTTTCCCCATTTAGGAGCTTTTCTTAATTTTCTTTCAATTTCTCCAGCTGTTATTTCATCCCATTTCCTATCCCATACATCAGAACTCCTTGCTGTTTCTTTTAATTTTTCTATACATTCATTATCTGTCATGTTCCATTGAGTCTTTATAAATATTTCATGTTGTCTATTTCTACAATTTTGGAGGTGGTTTTATTCATTTTGTTTCGTTTCCCATTTCTCTAAAACGATTTAGGTCTTCAATGAATTACTTGTTTTGTACTTTTCCTTTATTATTTATCTGCATATCTTCTAAGTTTTTTTGCCTGTGCTGATATCTTTATTATTTGTAATAGTATATGACGCATCCTGCTCTGCTAGGATATTGTCTGTTGCTTTCATCATATCTATAAGTATTTTTGTTGATCTGTTTCCCCTTCTATATTTTTGTAACAGTGACACTTCTGGTTTTAATTGCTAGACAGATTGCTGTATTCAGTGCTTCCATGATGGCATTTTATTTCTTCGCTTCCATTTCAGTAATCTATTTCTTTTGTTGGTCTTAATTCTATCCATCTTTATTAAATCGAGAACTCTTCCCTTAGATAATTTTCTTCTAAACTGAGGGCACATTCTTTGCTCTCTGTTTCCTGCAGGCATTCTACACAAAGTTCCAGACAGCTTCCTGTGACACATACTTTTCTGCTACATACCGAGTCATCCGTTGCTCATTTATTTGGTAGATCCTCTTCAGGCACTTCTTGAGGAGCGCAAACCCTCTCTCCAAATTGAAGGAGCCCAGGGAACACCATAAATGCTCTCCTGCCCAGTCTCCTCAGTCTTCTCCTGCTTTAAAACCTTCAAAAAAAGTTTCTAAGATCTCAGATCTGAAGCTTTCAGATCTGACACAGTCTTCCTTTTCATCTCCTTGGTCCAGTGCTCCCAGATTTTCTCTGGAGCTGGTGTCTCTGAGATTAAGGTCTCCATTTTTGCAAGAAACTCCTTAAGAAGGCATCAAGGCCACCTTTCACATCCTCTTCCATTAGGTCTTCCCATAGTCTGTCCAAGACAGAGGTGGAAAGGATGATGAAGAAATTCCTCAGTGCACACATCCAGATGGATTTTTGTCTCCCATCAGATCCATGAGCAGGCAACCTTCTTGTCAACCTGTTGTTGCTCCTTCTTCAATCCAACCAGCTGTTTTGGAGTCCTTGTATCTGAGAGCCCCGAGAGTCAAATTGTTGGATCAAAAGGTTATTTCATCTTTGACTTCAGCTACTTCCCTGATCCAATTGGCTCTGACACTGGTGGAGCACTGGCATCAGATCTGAGGGGTTAACTTTGACTCTGAAGTTTTCAAAGCCATCACTTCTTCTCAGAGCTTCAGCATGAGATAGCTTGGCTCCAACTCCTCCCCCTTGAAGGGGGGGGGGATTGGAGGGGCTTGGCAGTTGTCTGCTTCAGGAGCTTTGGCTCCAGTGGGATTGTCCTCGGCTTCTCCAGCTCCCTCTACATTTGAGGTGGTAGAGAGGGCATTCTCATAACCCAGAGTAGTTTTGACTCTCTCTTCTTCAGGTCCATGTCCTATTCCCTTTTTGGATCTTTTCTCCGTTCTCACATCCTATACCTGAGAGATAGCCAGCCCAGATGAGCTTCCAAGTGTTTCCCACAGGGAACTCCCTGTTTCTTCTAATCCCTCCCCAGAACATCCCACTGAGGAAGACCCTCAGAAGAGGGCATGCAAGAGGAGGAACTTGAATTCCCCACAGGAACCCCTCACAGAAGACACCAATTTTGATGAATAGGAAGAGTCCCATAGACCTCCACCTGAAGATGTCTTGTTTGAAGACATCTTACAGATCCTTCACCAGAAAAGTGGTTGGTCTTCCCAAACCCCTTCCCAGGAGGAATCTGTGTTTTTGGAAGCCTTCAGTTCTGGCCCATCTATGTCTTGGTTTAGCCCCCCCCCCCCCCACACACACACACACATGGATGAGCTTATACACCTTGTCTCCCACAGGGCATAGAAGGAACTAGACTCCATGGAACCTATCCCCAAATGCCCTGACAAAATCTTAAGCAACCTGGTGATAGACAGTACTGGACTAAAGGATTTCCTGTAGATGCCATGGTTGTTGCAGCAGCCGCCAAAAAGGAGCTAGCTGAACCAAGCTCCATTGTCCATCCCCCTAATGCAGAGTTTAGGGCTTTGGACAGCTTTGGGAAGTGAGTGTATGTGTTAGCAACATTTACTCTGCAATCGCTGAACTACCTGGCACATTTCACAGACTACGGAGGGACTTTGGTAAAGGAACTCTCTAATTCTGCCTCAGGGTCCATGCCTGCAGAGGAACACAAGTCTTTTTCCTCTTAAGTGGCCACCCTACAATTGATTACAAATGCATCCATGAGGTTAATCTCATATGCTGCGGAAGGTAACTCATGGTTGGCTGGTTCAGACATAGCCGTAAGGAGACATGCCTGGATATGACTGTGTGATTTTGGGGAACCCTTCAAGGGGTCATTCATCAAAACTCCCTTTGATGGATCATCCTTGTTTAGCCCAACAGTGAAATATAATCTCTCCCACAGAGAACAGGATGGAAAGACTATCTGGCATCAGAATCCACTTTTCTACCCAGCAGAGAGCCTTTTCTAGGAATCAACACAGTTGTAAGAAAATGTGGTTCAGAAAATCTCAAGTTCCTTTCCAGGAATCGTGCAGGGATTTTTTTCCCCTAGAGGCAAACTGGGAAATAACTTCAGTGGTAGATGTTGCCCAAATGGCAGAGAGTATCCACAGAACCAAGGATCTCGAGATTCTTTCTCAAACAGACCTTTCCAGTGGTCCTGAAAAGTTGTCAGACTTGTCCCTCTTTGGAGGCAGTTGGGGGGCACTTATCCTTGCACAAATAGCTATCATATATGACTCATGGGTGCAAAAGATCATATCCAATTCCGATGATGGCTAGATATTCCAAATTTTCCTCCCCAGTTTGAAAAATCCTAGTCTTTTCTCATAAACCTTTAACTAGGAGAATTTACAAAGGTAAATGGAAAAAGTTTTCCTTCTGGGATCATTAGAGAGAGAGAGCCCTTTACTACCTGCTTCTAGCTGTTCTATATTTCCTTGTCTCCATTTTTTCAAGGCAGAGCAAGTTTTTCCACTATTAAAGTTCAGTTAATAGCCATGTCGAACTATCACATTGGAGACAATGCTTCACACATTCAGCATCATCTAAATTCTGTAAGGGCTTTCTTAAGTACCTGACTCCACCTTGGGACCTCACTATGGTTTTGCAAACCTTAGTACTTTCTCCCTTTGAACCATCAGCTAATGTAGAGCTCAAGATTCTTTCTTGGAAATGGTAGCTCTTCCTTCTGCAAGATAAGTGTCTGAACTCCAAACACTATCTTCCAAACCACAGTATTTGTATTTCACAAATTCAGGGTTACTTTACGCACCAATCCTTCTTTCTTACAAAAAGTTGTCTCAGAAGCCAGTATCAATCAAGTCACCAATTTGCCAGTTTTCTTTTCCAAATTTGAAAACAAAGGAGAACACACTCTTCATCTTCCTTTACTGGATACATTTTTATTTCTTTTCAGAAACATAAACATATATACAGTATGTATATCAAAGAAACATTTTCATAGTCGAAGCTTAAAGTGGAGAAAATTCCAAAAACAAACATGACAAAACCAACTATTTACATAGGATGTCTATACTTGAAATATTTTGTTTTCTTGAATGTATCTTTGAATAAAATTATAATTTATTAAAGTCTTCTGTTTCCAGCAGTTTATTTACTTTCTGCCAGTCAATGCTTAAGAAAGTAGGTTGTTCTGTTCTTTCCTTGATTGTTTTCAATTCCAACTGCAACATTGATAAAACCATGTTCTTGAAATGTTTAAAATTGGGAGGCATTACAGCTTTTTAGTTCTGTGTAATATTTTTGCTTGCAATAGCAAGGAGAGTCCACAAAATTACATATTTTTGTCTTTGAAGACAAGACGGCACAGTTGTATTCAACAAAACTAATTTTGTAAGTTGGAAATTATCAGTGAACAGTGCCTGTAACAAACAGTTGATACTTTTCCCAATATTGTTTAAGTAAATGGCATTGATAGGACATGTGCTGCCAATTGGCTATTGATTGTGACTTGCACCTCCAACATCTATTTTCTTTATTATATATTAGTTCTAATTTGTGTGGTGTTTATAAATTGCCATGTGAAGTTGCCAATATTAGTGATAAAGATGTTAGCTTTGGAGATGTAATAATTAGTTTTTTATCTTTATCATATGGCATTTTCTGTTTCATAGTATTTCCATATATTTTGTTTATTATGATCTCTTGTTCAACTAATTTGTACAATACTGATAAAATTCCTTTCCCATTTGTGGGACACTCCTGGTCTTTCAGCTATCACTTTTCTGACAGTATTTTTACTGTATTTTACAGTATTTCACAATGCATATAATAGCCGTAAACTCTATCTGAGGTATTCTACTGGCCAATGGCATTTTGGGTAAGGGAGGAGCTAGAGTCAGATCCTAGAATCTTTAGAAATTGACCAAGTTGGATCCAAGGATCAGATCTGAACCCAATCGTTGAGGAAGAATGAAAATGGACAACATAGATGGGATATTATGTTGAGTACATAACTTTTTTTTTGCTTTCTCCTCTGCATACATATTGCACCATATGAACTCTTTTTCTTTCCCCATATCCATATTTCTTCTTCAGATGTTTCCACTTCACCTGTTTCTTCTTAATTTGGGGACTCTTTGTTCCATCATGCTGTGATATACATTAGACTTTTTACACTAAATCCTTCATTTTGAATGTTTTCCATAACTTCCTTTTCTATTTGTTTAACTTCTAATTTAGTAATCTTCTGTTCTCCATTCCCCATTAGTGTTATTTTTTATACTGTGAAATGTTACATATCCGGCTGCCTTTGCCCGTATTTCTCTTCAAATATCTCTGGAGCTGCTTTTTTGTATTGATTAGTTAGGCTTTCTCTTTGCATAAATATTGCACCATATCAGATCTCTCTTTCTTTCCCTTGTCCATGTTTCTTTTATATACCTTTCAAAAATTTTTGGGTTTTGTTCTTATATTTTCACACTTCCTCTGTCACTTTTTTCCAGGAAGTCCAAGGTTTCTTTGTCTGTGCAATGATTTTCATGGATCTGTTGCATTAAGGAATGTAAATTTACATTTGAAGCATTTGGCAGTTTGTCTTGTGCAAGTATTTTCTTTCCTCTAATTCTTTGAACATCTTCTTGCATAACAGTAACATTACATAAGTTCTTCCTTATTCTCAGTAGCCCTCTCTATCACTTTGACTCTTTTTTGGCCTATTAGTCTTTGGAATTCTGGTGCACTACTATTACCTTCTACAATGTGGTGTGTGTGTGTGTGTGTGGGGGGGGGGGGACACTGCATCTCTTTTTAATTTCTCCAACTCTTTTGGGTTTCTAATAGCATGACAGGAATGGACCCCATTCCTATGTAAAAGTATGATTAAAGTTCATGAAATTAGTATTTCAATCTTCTCAACAAAACCTACATTGTCTGTTTCTCCCCACATGTTCAATGGACTTTGTAAATTCACCTCTCCTTAACCATTTCTGCATTCGATCCTGATCAACATGCGGTTGTTCCAAGAGTTGTCTATACTTGCAGCTATATTTATGAATTTTCCACATTCTTGCATTCTCATGTGATCCTTCACCTTATATTCTTCCTTTTGTTTTTTGGCACATTCAGTTGCTGCGTGACTTTTATCTACTTCTGGTTTGATTTCCATTCCCACTTGATGCCAATATGCTTATACTAAATTAAGCAGGGAAGTCATCTTAGACTTATTCTTCTCATGTTTCAAAACTTTTCAATACATTTGGGTCTTCTGAGGTCAGAAGATATGTATGCAGTCCCTGACTGCAGGTCTATCTATAATAAATGTCAATGAGGCCTTTACCACCTTCAGAATGGGGAATATATAATCTTGGTATGCACTGATTTTTATAAATCATTTGATGAGCATGAAGCATCCTTCTTGTTTTCCTCTCCAACCTATCCAACACCTTTTGGAGCCAGTCAATCACTCCAAAACTGTAAGTTAGTGACAGGAAGAGTAAATTGGTTTATAGTTTGGACTTTGTTCCTAGATGTCAACTCTGGTTTCAGCATTAATTTAAATTTTATAAAATATTCTTTACTAAGTTTTATTCACATTTGTACATGGTTTTATTGTTGATTCTTCATCAATTCTCAAATATTTATACACTCCCTCTTGCTCAAGTTCTTTTATATCACATTCCTGTCCCAAAATGATGTTTTCTTAGTGCTGCAGCTTTCCTGCTTTAATGGTTGGTTTTACACATTTATCAAGACCTGCATCTCTTTTTAACTTCAAGTCTTTTGGGTTTCTAATACCATGATGTGTAACCTGCATCTCTCTCTAATTTCTCCAAATCTTTTGGGTTTCTAATACCATGATGGGAATGAACCCCATTCTTAAGTCAAAGTATGATTAAAGCTCATGAAACTGGTATTGTTTCAATCTTTGATGTCAACCAGAAGTGCCCTTTGCAGCACCTGTGATGTGCCCAGTAATGACTGCTTCTGCGGTTAGTACTGAGTTACATATATCAGTAACATAGCTAAATATGACTGCAGATTCTTCTTTATAAGACCAGTTGCTCCTACTACTACTATCGGAACTTCCTGGGCATGTTTCTTCCACATTGCTCTCATTTCTGCCTGCAAATCCTGATATTTTATGACTTTGTGTCTCTTTGTATGCAAGACACTGTAGTCACTGGGTGTAGTGATTTCAATGATCAGTGCTACCTTTGTCTTCTTTTCATGGGCCACTATATCTGGTTTTCTCATGTTTATCTTTTGAACTGTTGGTAATGGGTGATCCCATGTGATGTAGACTATCATTTTCTATGATTCTTTGTGGCTCATGTTTCCAGTGTTTTTTCAGCTACTTCAGTATTATAATGTTTGCACAATCCCCAGTGCAACAGTCTTGGCACATCATTACGCCTTTCAGTATACAGTTCTTCTGCCATTAGTATGTCAGAACCAGCAACAGGGTGTATGTTAGGACAGGAAGAGCAAACTGCTGCATCTCCTGTGTGTATGTGGCTATGTTTAGGGATACTTTATTGAAATAAGGCAATTTTATATACATATACCAGAGAGACCAGTTGGCATAATGGTTAAGGTCTTCATCTCCCATGCACAATATAGCCACGAGATGGTGTAAAATATGGCTTTAGGTGATTCGGACATGTTGACTAATGTCGCCAAAATGGGCATGGGTAATTACTGGTGATAAGTGGGTTGAGGACCTGGTGTATTCTGACCTACACTAGAGGCCCGTGCTAATGGTGGGAGGGGTGTATGTGTCCCTAATGGGCAGTGTGTGCCTGATATAAAGCCCGGCATCCTGGGTCAATAAGCTACTGGCCAGCGAAAGCTGGATGCAAAACAAATCAACCTGTCAAACATGAACTGAGAATTGTTACACTTAACGTAGGATCACTGACAGGATACAGCTTGGAAGTGGATGATATGGAGGAGGCTTGACATCCTATGTATCCAAGGTCCAAGATGGACGGGCAGTACAGTCTACTACTCAGAAGGACAGGCTAGAAATGTTGTGGGAACTGTGATGACAGCATTCAGAAGGCACTGAGGAATCTCATCATAATTAGTGGCACACTCATGGCAGTCAGTAAAGGCAGTATTCATAATCACAGTATATGCAGTATTCATAATCTGGTATTCATAATCTCAGCCTATACAGTATTCATAATCTCAGCCTATACAGTATTCATAACCTCAGCCTATGCCCCAGGTGAAGAGTGCATTCAGGCAGCAATTGCAGGACCTACTAGATGAAGCAGGACAACATGAGTTGTTGTGATAATGGGTGACTTGAATTCATATATCGGGACAGAGAGAAGACATGATACGAGGACTGCTTGAGTCCACATGGGTGGGGCAACAGTAATAAAGAAGGAGATGCCATTCTAGACATCTGTCTGGCAAATGGCTTAATAGTAGCCAACACATGGCTCAGAAAAAGAGACAGTCACAAAATCAAATACAACAGTGGCCAACATTCAAGTCATGGAGACTTCCTCCTAGTAAGGAAAGGGCATTGGGATAGAATCAATTATTGCAAAGTCATCACCATCAAAATAGTAGGTCACAGGGCAGAAAGTACAACAGTTTAATGAAGTCATTAAGTCAGGGCTCTAGCACCCCATGAAGAAGAGGAAATAGGTGAAGTTGAAGAAGAATTATAGCGCCTCAAAATAGCATGTGTGAGGACTACAGTCATAGCCAGCCTTAGGCATAGGCCAACTAGGTGGCTGCCTAGGGCGCCACTCTAGAAGGGGCATTTTTCCAGTATTTATGTAGGTAGACCAGGATGGGGGCACAGGTTGGTGTGGTGGGGGGCCTTGGAGCCCTTTTGTCTAGGGCACCAGTTAACATAAGGCCGCTCCTAATTACAGAACTGATATGTGGCTGACCCAAGTATGGAAATAAGGTATGTAAGGAAAGCTGGTGGTGGAATGCAAACATTCAGGTAGTCATCAAAACAAAGGAGGAGTGCAGGAAAAAGTCGGAGACCGAAAAGACCGACCAGGCTAGAAAGGAATACTGGTTGAGAAGCTAAGAAAGGGGTTGCAATAGCAAAGAACAGGGTGTCAGAGGCACTCTACAGCTTCTGGAAAGTGACAGTGACTCAGTAGGTGGCATAAAGAAACTATATCATGTTGCAAGGCAAAGACAGAAAGATAAAGAACCTAGTCATACACCCTTCATAA